>NC_061104.1:51537142-51554642 GCF_015104395.2 Macrobrachium nipponense | reverse complement strand
AGACATCCTCTTGGCTAGAAAGCTGAGGGTGGACTACTTCTGTCTTCTGGTGTGGTATCGTTCCTCTTTACATTAGGGGTCGTCAGCCGCTTGGTCAGCCGGGGGTCTGAGCACCATTTTTTGAGATTCAAACTTACAATGAATATGGTGTTCATTTGGAAGAAGTAAGAGGAGGGAAAGGGACATATAGAAAGAAGATATCTCACTTATTAAAGAAAAATAAATAAATAAATAAAGGACATATCTTTATATTTCACATATACGAAGCTTGCCAGAGGAGAAAAAGAAGTATTAACTGACTGGAAGTCTTGATAAGAGGACAGTATCTGCGAACAATGCCACTGACTGCAATAGAAATTGCAGTGGCCGAATAGAATGCATACGAATGTATTATCATAATGTTCTTAACCTCACTTACATAATTGACGCACATATTACTGAGAGCGTCTTTGTGTTTTTACCTAGACAAATATAATTTATTCATGTGAATTAGACGGAATGATAAATGCATCGGATTTGCCACAGGTTGAGTTACCTAGCGTTACACTAAAGCCACAGTCTTGAGTAGCCGAGGGGTTCTGCCAGTTATTCACATTACGTTTTAATACATTTTTATCTGTTTGGTTATTTATTAATTTATTTTCAATAAGTGGGGTCTCTTCTTTCTGTATTAAATTGACCGTATCTTACTTAATGAACACCATATTCTTCGGAAGATTGAATTTCAAGTCAATAGCGCCCCTTTGGTGGGCTTGTTTCATATGAATAGGGTTCGTCGTCTTAATAATGAATAATAATAATAATAATAATAATAATAATAATAATAATAATAATAATAATAATAGGGAAAAACTCTCTATCACGAGAGTATATATAATGTTCTAAAGAGTCCACAAAAATAAAAGTGTTAAGAGTCCGTGTATAATTTCTAAGACTTTGCTAAAAGCTTTCGAACCCTTCCCTGGGTTCATCTTCAGGGACTGAAGATGAACCCAGGGAAGAGTTCGAAAGCTTTTGTAAAGTCTTAGAAATTATACACGGACTCTTAACACTTTGTATTTTTGTGGACTCTTAGAACAAATAATAATAATAATAATAATAATAATAATAATAATAATAATAATAATAATAATAATAATAATAATAATAAATAATAATAATAAATTTATTTTGAAAGATATTGTTGCATGAGCTGCATTCAACTTGTAAATAGTCTTCTCTATTTTTTTTTATTAGAAAAATAGAGAAGACTATTTACAAGTTGAATGCAGCTGATGCAGCAATATCTTCAATAAGACTTGTTTGAAAGAGGGTCTCTTCCAAAATAATAATAATAATAATAATAATAATAATAATAATAATAAATAATCTTCAGGTATCGAGACAAAAACAACAGGAAGGCTACAGTAATTAGCCAGTAATTTCTAGAGATTAATTTTAGCCTCTCTCATCACTCCGGCAACATTACTCATCTCAAGAAAAAAAAAAAAAAAGGGTGAATGATTGTAGTTAGTTTTTTATACCTTGTATTTCTTTTATTATTATGTCAAGATGGCGAAATATCATTTCTCGATGTTCCTGCAATATCGGGGATATTTTTTTGATAACTGCTTTATCTTCCCAGTATGAAGGTTTTTTTTATTTTTAATAAGTTCAAGTTAGTAAGACTGCAGTCATCTTTTACTTTTTCTCCTTCCGAGTGGTACAAGACTGGTGACTGTCCCTTTCAAGATGAGGGCTTCCTGATGTATTTCACTACTAACATTACTCTTTGTAAGAGGGCTTTCTGATGTAGTTCACTTCTAACAACTTCTAACATTACTCTTCGTAAAAAGAAAAAGGAGTATCGTTTTTTTTTCTGCAATGAATGGTGTTCTGTAAGCTGTTTTAGAGTGTTTTTTTCGCTATTATTAGTTTAACTTTTTATGGTATTTGTTACTGCAGTTTCTCGTGTCCCGCCTACAATAACCATCTGAAGAGACGGCTGGATTTATAACTTTTCAATTAATTGTTTTTCTAACCCTCTTTCATTGGTGATCTTAATATATAATTTCTTCCATACCTGATTTCCCGATGGGGTTAGTTAATGCAGTCTTATTTGAATTATTCCAGAAATGCCTTATAGTTTAGTTTCTCGTCTTTTGCAACATTGGCTTTTTTTTAGTAAGTAATGTTCTCTAAAATGGTCTTTCCTCTGGTGGTTCATTTTATCTGAGATTCTCATATCAGTTCATACTTGAACATGAAGATGGCATTCAGGATTCTCACATCAGCCCCTTCCAAGATTGGTCTTTAATGCTATTGACTGCAGAAGACGAATCTGCTTTTTTTGGATTTTTTTTTTTTTTCTTTTCTCGTGCAAGTCAGGAAAGAAGGAAACCTGAAGCTCCCTTGTTTCTACGACAAATCTCCCCCACTTGGTTTTTTACTGATAAATTCCCAATTGTTTTTTTTCGGATAAAATCCCAACTTTGTTTTTTTCCTGATAAATCCCCTACTTGGTTTTTTCCTGATAAATTCCCAACTTGGTTTTTTCCTGATAAATTCCCAACTTGGTTTTTATTGATAAATTCCCTACTTGGTTTTCTAATAAGTTCCCAACTTGCTTTTCTCCTGACAAATCCCCAACATAGTTTTTCTGAGAAATCTCCAACTTGGTTTTTGTCTGACATCCCCAACTTGTTTTTTCTGACAAATCCCAAATTAGTTTTTTCTGACAAATCCCCATTTTGGTATTTCTGACAAATCCCTAACTTAGTTTTTCTCTGACAAATACTTAACTTGGTTTTTTCCTGACAAGTTCCCAACTTAGTTTTTCTGAAAAATACTCAGCTTGGTTTTTTCTGACATCCCCAACTTGTTTTTCTGACAAATCCCAGCTTAGTTTTTTTTCTGACAAATCCCTGACTTGGTTTTTTCCATGACAAATTCTCAACTTGGTTTTTTCTGAAAATCCCTAACTTGATTTTTCTGACAAATTCCCATCTTGTTTTTCCATGACAAATCTCCAAATTGCTATTTTTTGCTGACAGATCCCGAACTTGGTTTTTTCCTGACAAATTTCCACTTGGCTTTTTCTTGGCAAATCCCCAACTTTTTCATTTTTCTTTTTCTTTTTTTTATTTTTTTTACAAATCCCCAGCTTGGTTTTTCTGACATAGCCCCAACTTTTCTGACAAATCCCCAACTTTGTTTTATTCTGACAAATCACCAACTTGGTTTTTCTGACAAATCCTCAGCTTGTTATTTTTTCTTGTTTTTACTCTGACAAATCTCCAATTTGGTTGTTTCCTGACAAATCCCCTACTTAATTTTTTATACTGAAAAATCCAAGTTGGTTTTTTCTGACATATCCCCAATTTTTTTTTTGGACAAATCTCCAACTTGGTTTTTTATCTTTTGACAACTCCTAACTTTTTGCTGACAAAACCCCAACAATTGGTTTTTTTCTTGACAAATCCCAACCTAATCTGGTTCCAATGACAAATCCCGAACTTCGTATGTTTTCTGACACATCCTCAACTTGGTTTTTTCCTTTCTGGGTAATTTGATATTAGTGTAAGTGGGCGTTTCCCTGTTTCTGTTTAACGACGAGGCGCCATTGCTTACGCCCACACGCACTGAGAGAGCGAGAGAGCGAGAGAGAGAGAGAGAGAGAGAGAGAGAGAACTTGTGTCTAACCTCATAATCCGTCACTAATCCATGCTGTTTGCAGGTGAACTAACTCTCTCTCTCTCTCTCTCTCTCTCTCTCTCTCTGTCAGAATCGTGTTCCCCGGATAGAAGGAAGAAATGTCCCGCAGAAACACACTTGCGTCGTCCTTTGATGCAGCACCAACTCGCCTGCCCTAATAAATCCCCTTTGAACTCCCTCGTTCCGAGATGCCTCATTGATGGCGTTTAGTTAATTCACTCCCAAAAGGGGAATGACTATTCGATTAACCCTCCGAGACGCTCTCACCTCAGAGCTTCGAACCGTTTCAAGACGCAGATTACACGTTGCATCATTCGAGTTTCTGAGACGGGTCGAGTCGAATTGGCGTTGTGCCTATACTCTGTTTTTTTTTCCATCTGTCCATCCGCCAGTGGTGGTCGCGCATGGTAACACTGCGTCCCAGGCTTTAAATAGTTACGCTATGTCTAAGTTTTATGTAAATAAAAGGATATCTGGGTGTACATTTGCAACTGAAAAGTGTTTTAATAATTTGCTGTATGCAAATTACACTGTTAATATTCGAAATAGGATATTATTATTATTGTTGAGTGTAAGCTGAATTTAACTAAAGCCCGGGACGCAGTGTTACCATACGCAAACACCATAGGCGGGTGGACAGATGGAAAAAAAACGAGTATAATCATGTTTGTGTTTGAACTTGATGATTTCACCTGAGCTCCAGTCTATAATCTTAGATTGCCAGCTTCACTCCATCTTCTTCCAAGTCTCTTTTTTAATGATTTTGTGGAATTTAGTAAAGCTTTGTATTCAACGGTCGATATATAGAATTACCTCGGTGCTTCGAAAAAACGAAGATATTCGCCTCAGATAGTTAAAAACAAATCGCTTATGTTGCTGTCATCCTACCTCTTGTTGAATTGACTCCTAAGTAAAAGATCCCAGTTGGGGATCTATGATGGACGCCCTCGAACCCTTCAAAGTGAATAGATGGATATTTAATATCTCTTCCTGCATTTAAACAAAATGAGGAAAAAGAAGTGGTGGAATGTTTCTCGAGTAGGACTGGTGGAACTTCCGTAAATTTGTTACCCTTTGACTTTGCTTTTGCTTTACCTCCATTCCTGTTGCCTTTCTTCAGACTTAAGGTGTTTTTCCTTTAGAAGAAGATCTAAATTGTGGGAAAGATGGGAAAATGAGGCCTTTGTCCCCCAAAGGACTTAATCTCTGTATTGGCAAGATGTCATCTGCAGTTTTTGTCATTACATTTATTGCTGATATTTTAATTTTTCATTATTACTGTGATTACTATCAAGTTAGTTTTTTTTTTTACATTCAATTTTTGTAATTAGCCCTCTGGACCTGACTACTGTAACCACCTAAGGTCTCTAGTTGAAATTTAAGTTATATAATATGTGCACTAACTGTTATTACTCTCAATGCATATTTTTTTTTTCTCTCACCAATATTATTACTGTTATTACCAGTATTATGATTACTAGCTTTTATGCTACCTCAGCTATTTTGTGGATAAGTGCCGATATTCATTTTTCTTTTTCTTTTTTATCATGTCTCATGTATCTAGATTGTGTATGTTACTGTCTGTATTTTGTATATTCAATGTATATGGCCCTGAGCTGAAATAAAGCATATTATTATTATTATTATTATTATTATTATTATTATTATTATTATTATTATTATTATTATTATTATTTCAATTCCTCTTTCATTTCTTCACTTTACCTGTCCATTCTCTGTAACCTTCAGGGAGTGAAGAGGGCTTGGGAAGAACCTGTAAGAGGAAGAAGATCGAGAGGGAGACAGAGAATGAGATGGCGAGACAAAGTGATGGAAGATATGGAGAGAAGAGGTTTGGTGGAGGATGATGATGCCTTTGATTGAAGGCAGTGGAGGAGGAGAAGGCGCATCAGGCAACCAACCCCTTAATGTAGGGATAACAGCGGGAAAGATGAAGACTTTGTTTTTTGGAATTTTTAAAATATTGCTGTCCTACCACTCCAACTCCCTCTTTTCATTGTCTTTAGCCCTGGATAGGTTTTGTTTTATTAAATAAAATCTTGCTGTCCAACCACTCCAACTCCCTCTTTTTTTTTCACTGTCTTATGCACTAGATGGACTTTTTTTAAAATCTTGCTGTCCACCCCCCCGCCCCCCCCCCCCCCACGCCCCCCCCCACTCCTCCTTTTCACTGGCTTAAGCACTGGGAAATTTTATTTTAATCTTGCTGTCTAAGCCCCCCCCACCTCCCCCAACTCCTTTTCACTGTCCAACCACTCCAACTGTATGGCCGAAAGTTCCCCGGTGCTTGGCTCGACGGCCTATGTTTTATAAAATCATAATTCATTCTGAACAAGTGAACTCGATGTACACACACAAACACACTTACCACAAAGCGCCCCCCCCCCCCCGGGCGCCTCAGTGGCGTTGTTGGTATGGTGCTGGCGTCCCACCTCGGAGTCGCGAGTTCCATTCTCGGCCATTCCATTGAGGAGTGAGAGATGTGTATTTCTGGTGATAGAAGTTCACTCTCGACGTGGTTCGGAAGTCACGTCAAGCCGTTGGTCCCGTTGCTGAATAACCGCTGGTTCCATGTAACGTGAAAACACCATACAAATACAAAGACCTCATCTGGCCTTCCAACCGTATCTCTTAATGACGGACGGTTATCCCGTATAATCTCCAAATAAGCTGACAAACGGCACTTGAAACTATCTCATAATAAGGCATTTACACGCAGCTTTACGTCCGGGGTTAAGCAAAAAATAGTAGCTGAAATAAGCAATTTTCTATAAAATATTTTTCCCGGCCGGGGTCTGTGCCACCAGCTCACCTCACGAGTTATACTGTAGGCATTACTTAACGGTCTTCCCCTTCCTTAGGTCCCTAGCTGCAACCCCTTCCATTCGTTTTACTGTACCTCCGTTCATCTTCTCTTTCTTCCCTCTTACTTTTCCTGAACCTAACAATTGCTTCTTAGTGTAGCTGCGAGGTTTTCCTTCTGTGTTCCCCTTTCAGACATAACTCAATTTCCCATTCAGTGCCGAATGACCTCTTAGGTATCGGCGCTTGGTCTAGCCTAAATTTTTATATTACATCATTTTGCATTTTATATACGATATTTATTTTACGAAAGTTTTATCGTTCTCATAGAATAATAAATAACTGAATTGGTGCAGTATTTCCTTACATTATCACATTACCAGCTGTATAATAATTTAATAATTTTAGCTTCATATTTTAATGCAGTAGACATCGGTAATAACTCAACAAGTCTTATTATTATTATTATTATTAATTATTATTATTATTATTATTATTATTAGCAACAGCAACACCTTATCAATTGGCCATTTGATAATTTCTTGTAGTCATTAACAATTTTTCTCCCGCTAATATTAAACGTTAGTTCTAAAGCTATCAATCACTAAGACATTTAAATTGAGATGATTATGATCCAGCCAAGTTTATTTGGAAGATAGTATAAAATACGATTAAAATAGGAGCCTTCGTCCATTCCCTCTTGAACTATTTTAAGAGTTTCGTTTGGTTTGAGAATTTTAGCCTTGGAGTTTTATGTTTTTACCTCTCGAGTTCTAAGCGGTGTTGAATTCCCAGCACTTTGCACTTATTATTTGCACTTAGCGCATTTGCTCTTAGCTGTAATGACTGTCCATCTAGGATGGTGCAAGGAGAGAAAAAAAAAAAACTTTTTCCCCTAAGGGGAATAGTGCTTTTATTGCACCTCACGCGGTGCACTGCAGGCATTACTTCATGTTCTTTGCAGTGTCCCCTCGGCCCCTAGCTGCAACCCCTTTCATTCTTTTTACTATACCTCCGTCCATATTCTCTTTCTTCCGTCTTGCTCTCCACCCTCTCATAACAATTGTTTCATAGTGCACCTAGACGAGGTTTTCCTCCTGTTACACCTTCCAAGCCTCTCCACTCTCAATTTCGGTTTCAGCGCCACATACCTCGTAGGTCCCAGCGCTTGGCCTTTGGCCTAAAATTCTATATATATCCCATTACTTCAATTTTACGTTTTCTTGTCTCATACCGAAGACGTCCTTCAATTGATATACTCGAAACTCCGCCTTTAAAGGAAGTATATGTTGAATAAACCTGTGAACACAGAGGAGGGCAGAAAATTCCAAATTCTGAAACAGAGTTATAAGGAGGATTTGCAAAGCCTGTTCGTACTTAATAAGGAGGGGGAAGTTTTGAAATATTGAATATATTAAAAATATAGTATCTCCCAAAAATAGATTCCCTTATTAGTCAAAAGAAAAATATTACCAGCGTTTACCGGGAAAATACATTAACGTCGTTAAGCCGAAAAATCTATTGTTATTCCGTAAAAGAAATATTACATCATAACGTAAAAGAATATTACCCTCGTTAATCTGGAAAATAACGACATCGTTATTGTGAAGTAATATTTGCCTCGTCATTTACAAGAAATATTGCCACAATTACTCCGAAGAAAATACTGCCATCGCTAATTAAAAGAATAGAATTTAAACAATCAATTCATAAAAAAAAATGGTCCATCGATAATCCAGAGAGCCAATGCCTTCGTTTATAAAATATTCCCATCGCTAATCTTGAAAAATATTCCTATCGTTAATTTGAAAAAATATTACCTTCGATATTTAAAAAAAAATATTACCCGCGTTAATCTGAGAAAAAAAATTCCATCATTAATCTGGAAAGACATTACCTTCGTTAACCCGAAAATATATTGCCTTCGTTAACCCAAAGAAAATTTCCTTCAATAGTCTGAAAAAACATTACCTTCGTTAACTCTTAAAAAACATTACCTTCGTTAACTCTTAAAAAATATTACCTTCGTTAATCTGAAAAATTATTACCTTCATTAATCTGAAAAATATTACATGCGTTAAGCTGAAAAACTGTAAACCTCATTAACCTGGAAATTATCAATATTATCACCGTTAATCTGAAAAAATATTATCTTCTTTAATCTGAAAAAAACTGCCTTCGCTAAACTGAAAAAAATTACCTTAGTTATTCTGGAAAAATAGCACCATTAAAATGAAAAAAATTACCTTCTCTAATCTAGAAAAAATAATCTTCTTTAATCAGAAGATATTACCTTCGTTAACCAGAAAAAATAACCTTCGTTAATCTGAAAAAATATTACCTTTACTTATATAAAAAAAAAATACCTTCAGTATTTTGATAAAAATATTGCTTTCGTTAATCTGAAAAAATATTACCTTCGTTAATCTGAAAAAAAATATCGCCTTCGTTAATCCGAAAATGATATTACCTTCGTTATTCTGAGAAAATATTCTGTTAATCTGAGAAAATATCTTTGTTAATCTGAAAAAGATAACCTTCGTTAATCTGAAAAAAATAACCGTCTTTTAAATGAAAAAATATTGCCTTCGTTAATCTGACAAAATGTTACTTTCGTTAATCTGAAAAATGTTACTTTCGTTAATCTGAAAATTATTATCTTCGTTAATCAGAAAAAAGGTATTACCTTCGTCAATCTAAAAAAAATATATTACCTTGGTTAATCTGTAAAAATAGTACCTTCATCAATAATAAAAAAAAAAATATTACTTTCGTCAACCCGAAAACTTTTTGTCATTGTGAATCGGGAAACGGATATTACTGTTGCTGATCATAAAAGAATATTATTATAGTTTTAATACGAAAGGAAATATTTTCATATTTAATGCGGAAAGAAATATTACCATCATAAACCCTAGAAATAATGGTACAATTGTCATTCTGAAAAAAGATATTGCCATCATTAATAAGAATATGTATTACCACCAGTAATCGTGAAATTATCATCATCATTGGTAATGCAGAATATCGCTGTCATTTATATATATATATATATATATATATATATATATATATATATATATATATATATATAGTATATATATATATATATATTACCATCGTTGATATAAAATAAACTGCATTCGTTCATCCAAAAGAAACTATTAACTTCTTTTAAATGTTAAAAATATACGAGAGTGAGTAATTCAAAAGAAATAATAGTTTGCCGATCCTGAAGAGAATATTACCATTTGTGGTCCACATTTTACTGTACCTCCTTTCATATTCTCTTTCTTCTACCTTAATTTCCACCCCATCCTAAAGATTTCCCTATCAGTGCTGAATGACTCCGTAGGTCCCACCTCTTGGCTCATGGCCTAAATTCTATATTCTTCTTTATTCTCTCTGACGTGGGGTCATGCTGTTACGACGCCCAAAGCACGGCTGTAAGGGTAGGGTTACGAGAGAGAGAGAGAGAGATTTTATGGGATGTTTATGATCGTTCATTTTTACCAGTAAACGTTTAGTGAAGGCCTTCATGGGGATTAGCCGAACGTTGGGTTTCCATTGAAGTTCAGAGTTTATGAATCAAATCCGGTGTTTATAACGCAGATTTAGAACGGTTAGTTTTGTTGATAGATGATATATTAGATAGTATGCGTTAATTCACGAGGAATAGAAGTTCTTTGAAATATATTTTACGTTTATTTTTTTGCCGGTTGAAGTAGTGTGGTATTGACAAGCGTCCGCAATGAAACCAAATTTCTATTCATATGTTATGTTTTTTCTTTGTCAAAATATTTTTGAAATTGCCAGAAAATACAACTATGACTCCCTAAATTTTAGAATCATATAAACTGGACTATGCAGTCACACAGACACCATCTCTCTCTCTCTCTCTCTCTCTCTCTCTCTCTCTCTCTCTCTCTCTCTCTCTCTGCTTAAGAAAGTAGTTTCTTGCACTTCGTGATGGTTATTTTCATATCTAGAAAGTATATATTTTGCTTTGGCTAAGATTATCTCTCTCTCTCTCTCTCTCTCTCTCTCTCTCTCTCTCTCTCTCAGGTGACGAATTCCATTTTGGCTTCGCATTATTCGGACGAAATTTAGTTTTGCATTTCAGTGGGAAATATTTCCCCCAAAACACCAATGAATTAAGGTCGAGAATCCGAAAATATATATATATATATATATATAAATATATATAATATATTATATATATATATATATAAATATATTAAAACAAAAGAGAGAAAAAGGGGGCCAATAACTGATTTGTGCGAGGTTTTGTGAAGTCAATTTTCCGTCTCTGTGTCTCTCGGGAGAAGAAGGTTATTGAAATAGAGATGAGTGGATACGGGATATTTAAAAAAAAAAAAAAAAGGGTCATGGAGAAAGAATTCGGATAGGGAGCGATAAGGGGAAGTATAAATTGATAGGGGTAGGTATTTAAGTACGTGTATTTGTGTTCATTTGTTTATTTCTTTATTTAATGGGTTTTGTCTTCAAGTTTGCATTCTGTATTTATTTTCTTTTGCCCAGAAAGTTCCATATATCTCTCTTTATTGGGTTTTGCTTTGAAATGCTCTGTCAGCACTTTTTCTCTCCGCCCTGAGAACTTCAAAACTACTGAGGCTAGAGGGCTGCAAATCGGTATGTTGATCATACACCCTCCAATCGTCAGACATACCAAATTGCAGCCCTCTAGCCTCAGTAGTTTTTATTTTACCTGAGATTAAAGTTAGCCATGAATCGTGAGTCTGGCACCGCAAGCGTGCCAGCCGCCGACGCATGTTCACTTGAACGCATCTGGGAAGCAACTGATCGTTGCCCGGTCGTGACAGAAAGTTTCACACAGCAGGACATCTAGAGTTTCAGACAGCATTATACGCTGTACAGAAAACTCGGTAGCGTCGAAGGAACTTCGGCGCATTTTCTACTAGTTTTATGTTGCAGGTTTGCAACTGTATTTTGTAGTTGTACTGTTATTTTATGTAGCATTTTACAAGTTAAATCAGACTTGTATCTCACCAAATTGCAATACCTGCATTACTCAGGATTTGAGCTCACTGAAATCCTCTTAAGTGACAATTATTTGAATGTGAGGAAGATCAGCAAACAGTGTCAGTAATTGTGTTTTAGGCTTTAGTGCTAAACTGAAAATCCTGAAAAAAAAAACCAGAGGATAGTTTCCAGGCAAGTGAGAATGCATTTGATACATGAAACAAAGCTGACATTTTTTCTACTTCTATAATGCACTCTCGTTCAAGAGGCGTTTTTAGCACCTACTCAGCTCTACAGTCTAGCGAAGATGCAATGCATTCCTACGTTAATTCAATTACCCCTGTATTTTAATGAATTGCTTACATTTTTATCTTTTTATTTATTAATTTGTTCATTTATTTGCTCTTCTTTTATAAGCTTTCTCTACTTTCTGTATTTCTTATTACCTCCTGTTTCCTCTTTTCAATGAACACCATAATATTCAGTGTGGGGGGTTGTTTCATATGAGTAGGTTCATCTCATGGATAATAATAATAATAATAATAATAATAATAATAATAATAATAATAATAATAATAATAATAATAATAATAGTAATGATTGCAGGTCCACAATAATATCGCATGTGAAGTTTATAAAGTGTTTAATGATAATAGCTTTCGAACCCTGCACCAGGTTCATCCTCAGCAAAGTGAACATTATGAATTTAAAAATCTTTCGAAGTAAACTTCTGAATAGGACAATTATTCCACTATGACGAACGCAAATGAATAATAGTAATAATAATCTTTGGAAGCTTGAATTTCAAGTCAGTCCCGCCCGTGCGGGGGCCTTCTTCCATATGAGTAGGGTTCATCTCATGAATAATAATATTAAATTCTTTGAGAATCAGCAATCAACATTTTAAATGTCACAACCCACAAAGCCCCCCCCCCCCCCCCCCCTCTATTTTCTGGCTAGATAGAAGCGTGAGGACAACCCATCCACGGCTCTGACTAAAAACATGTACAGTTTAGCTAATTAAAAGATGCTCAGAGTAGCATGAGTCTTGAAATGGAGCACCAAATCCACAATTATGTATGTAATTATATTTAGGTTTATTTTTAAGCATATTTGTATCCGTACATAACTGTGAAATTTGTTTTTCCATTATTATTATTATTATTATTATTATTATTATTATTATTATTATTATTATTATTATTATTATTATTATTATCAATTTGACTGGGGTGGTATTTATAGTGTGGAGTTCCGGGTTGCATCCTGCCTCCTTAGGAGTCCTTCACTTTTCTTACTATGTGCGCCGTTTCTAGGATCACACATCTCGCATGAGTCCTGGAGCTACTTCAGCCTCTAGTTTTTCTAGATTCCTTTTCATGGATCTTGGGATCGTGCCTAGTGCTTCTATGATTATGGGTACAATTTCCACTGGCATATCCCATATCCTTCGTATTTCTATTTTCAGATCTTGATACTTATCCATTTTTTCCCTCTCTTTCTCTTCAACTCTGGTGTCCCATGGTATTGCGACATCAATGAGTGATACTTTCTTTTTGACTTTGTCAATCAACGTCACGTCTGGTCTATTTGCACGTATCACCCTATCCGTTCTGATACCATAGTCCCAGAGGATCTTTGCGTGATCGTTTTCTATCACTCCCTAAGGTTGGTGCTCGTACCACTTATTACTGCAAGGTAACTGATGTTTCTTGCACAGGCTCCAGTGGATGGCTTTTGCCACTGAATCATGCCTCTTTTTGTACTGGTTCTGTGCAAGTGCCGGACATTCGCTTGCTATGTGGTTTATGGTTTCATTTTTCGTATTGCACTTCCTACATATGGGAGAGATGTTATTTCCGTCTATCGTTCTTTGAACATATCTGGTTCTTAGGGCCTGATCTTGTGCCGCTGTTATCATTCCTTCGGTTTCCTTCTTTAGCTCTCCCCTCTGTAGCCATTGCCATGTGTCATCGCTGGCTAGTTCTTTAGTCTGTCTCATGTATTGTCCGTGCATTGGTTTGTTGTGCCAGTCCTTTGTTCTGTCTGTCATTCTCCTGTCTCTGTATATTTCTGGGTCTTCGTCTACTTTTATTAGTCCTTCTTTCCATGCACTCTTTAGCCACTCGTCTTCACTGGTTTTCAGATATTGCCCCAGTGCTCTGTTCTCGATGTTGACGCAGTCCTCTATACTTAGTAGTCTTCTCCCCTCCTTCCTATCGTGTTATGTATAGTCTGTCCGTATTTGCTCTTGGGTGTAGTGCTTTGTGTATTGTCATATGTTTCCTGGTTTTCTTATCTATGCTGTGGAGTTCTGCCTTTGTCCATTCCACTATTCCTGCGCTGTATCTGATTACTGGCACTGCCCATGTGTTTATGGCTTTTATCATATTTCCGGCATTGAGTTTTGACTTGAGTATCGCCTTGAGTCTCTGCATATATTCTTTCCTGATCGTGTCCTTCATCTGTTGGTGTTTTATATCATCTCCTTCCATTATTCCCAGGTATTTGTATCCTGTCTCATCTATGTGTTTGATGTTGCTCCCATCTGGTAGCTTTACCTCCTTCAGTCTCGTTACTTTGCCTTTTTGTATGTTGACTAAGGCACATTTTTTCTATTCCAAAACTCCATCCTGATGTCCCCAGATACAATCCTTACAGTCTGGATTAGGGTATCTATTTCCTTGATGCTCTACCATACAGCTTGATGTCGTCCCATGAACATCAAGAATGGTTTGATTTCCTGTTGCCTCTTTTCTTGAGTTGGTTAGCCCGGCATCCATCTTTCTGTAGTTACTTTTTGTCATGGGGAAAATACATGGGGGGGGCTTACCCTTACGAAAGTAAAAAAAAGTTTTTTTAAGTTTGGGGGGGGGGAACAAGTGGGGGGGGGGGGGGGAAAGGTTTTTTTCCCCCCCTGTCCCTCCTGGAAGATCCCTCTTCCAGATATTAACCTCTGCTAGTCCTTATTCCAGAGCTTGTAAGTATTGTATTCCAGTTGCGCATTGTATTTTTGAAGAAGCTGATGGTGTTTTCCTCTGCCCCATATATTTTCAGGCATTCTATTAGCCATGTGTGTGGTATCATGTCGAAGGCTTTCTTACAGTCTATCCATGCCATGGCTTAGGTTGGTTTTCCTTCTCCTACTGTTCTTCATTACCATTTTGTCTATCAGGAGCTGGTCTTTGTGCCCCTACACTTCCTTCTGCAGCCTTTCTGTTGGTGGGGGATGGTGTTTGTCTCCTCTAGGTAATTGTATAGCCTTTCCCACTGATGATCCCGGTTAGTAACTTCCATATTATTGGTAGGCAGGTGATAGGCCTGTAGTTACTGGCTATATTTCCCTTACTCTTGTCTTTGTGTTCTAAGGATGTTCTTCCTGTGGTCATCCATTTGGGTGGCATGGTGATTTGAGATACAATGCTGGAGTGTTCGCTATTCGTGGTGTAGGGCCTTGAAGTTTTTTTGAGCCAGTATCCATGGACTTCATCGGGACCTGGGACTTTCCAGTTTGGCATTTTCTTTAGGTTGGTGTCTGACTGTGTCTGTCGTGATCTCTGTGAAAAAATCTTTGTTTTATTCTCCCTGTTTCTTCTTCCTTGACTTCCTGGAGCCATGTTGCATGTTTGCTGTGTGATACCGGATTGCTCCATATGTTTCCCAGAGTCTCTTACTTGGTTTGGCTTCAGGAATTTCTGGGTGGTTGTCTTCCCCTCTTAGTTGGCTGTATAGTCTTTTCTGGTTGGTTCCGAATAGTTTGTTCTGTTGGTATCCCTTATTCCTGTTCACGTACCGTTGGATCTTATGTGCTTTGGCCTTATTATTATTATTATTATTATTATTATTATTATTATTATTATTATTATTATTATTATTATTATTATTATTATTATTACCTCTCCGTGAAATATTATTATTATTATTATTATTATTATTATTATTATTATCAAACACTTTGTAAATAGAGTGGAAGCATTCTAAAAAATTCTTCAATTGCTTTTTATTTAGAAACGTTATATATTGAGTATTTTCAATTAGTATTATTATTTTTTATTTAATTGTTTTTGGTAGAGGACCCTCTTTTATGCAAATGCTGTTAAAAAGAATGGCAGAATTAAGCTAGTTGATTTCATATATTGTGTTTTCTATTTTTCCTTACAATTCGCTTCTCAGGCTCAGCGATGTTTCTGAGTAACTGGCCAATATTCATATTGGGAATTTTCAAAAAATTATACATACTGAAGGTAAAATTTTATTAGAACAGGATCTCAGGTCCAGGTCAAGCAGGGGTCGTCGTCAGTGCTGGTATTATTCCGCAGGTGTAGGTCAGTTCCGGGGACGTTTTACGTTTAGGGCTGGTATTGGTGCTGGTATAGCTGGTATCACGTGACGTTTCGACCTTCTCTCAGGTCATCTTCGGACGAGTCGGTAGTGTGCCTGGGGGTGAACGTCATGGATTCCGTCTGAGGCAGGAGTCCTATCATCCTGTGGGGGCCCCTGATTCTCTGGGATTGTCGGGGGGTCGTTCGCTGCTCTCCGGGCGGCAGTGGGAAGAAGAAACATTTCCTGAGTGATGTAGAAATTTGGTTTCTCCTTTCCAATATGGAGGGCTTCTATTATAAAACGAAGCAGACGAGCAGGCTGGTGATGAGAAACAACCCCTCGGTACCCCTGCAGGATCCCTTGAAGAAGACGAGTGTGGTCTACCGTTACACATGCACGGTCCGAGGTTGCCTGGGCAAATACGTCTGTATGACCTTCATGCGTTTCTCCAAGCGAATCTCCTGCCACGCCCAAGAAGGAGCCATATTCAACCACGCCAGGATTGCTCATAACAAATGGATAAAGAGAAATTATATTATCCCTAATATCTAAATAGATCAGACAACGGATCCCGGACGTCTGCGCCTCCTAGAAGCCCTCCATATAGGAAAGGAGATACCAAATTTAAACATCACCCAGGAAACGTTTCTCCTTCCCACCGCCCGCCTGGAGAGCAGCGAACGACCCCCCAACAATCCAGATAATCAGGAGCCCCACAGGATGATAGGACTCCTGCTACAGACGGATTCCCTGACGTTCACCCCCAGCCACACTACTATGGCCCTCTCACGACAGGATCCCCAGGACCAACAAGGCGAGACCCACGACTTTGCCCTATTGCGGGCCGCTCGGTGAGCAAGAGCCCGTGCTGACACAAGGTCAGCTTAAGAAAAACAACAACAACGACTTCGCCCAAGACCGGTCCGACCAATGAGAATGCAACTCTAGGTCCGAGCTGCTATAAATACCGCCCCCGCTGACTCTCTTGCTACCGTCCTTCAACCGACTCGTCTGAAGATGACCTGCGAGAAGGTCTAAACGTAAGGTGATACCAGCTATACCAACACCAATACCAGCCCTAAACCAAAGACGACACCGGCCCGGAAGTGACTTATGCCTACGGAATAATACCGGCACTGACGACGACCCCTGCTTGACCTGGACCTGAGATCCTGTTCTAGTAAAAGATTACCTTGGCCAGTTGCTCAGAAAAATCGCTAAGCCTGAGAAGCGAATTGTAAGGAAAATAGAGATAACAATATATAAAATCAAATCGCTTAATTCTGCCCTTCTTTTTAAGTGTCATTATTATTATTATTATTATTATTATTATTATTATTATTATTATTATTATTATTATTACTTCTTTCTCATTATTTTTTTCTGTAACTTCTTTCTGATGGACAACATCATAATCTTTGAAAGCTTGAATTTCAAGTCAATGGCCTGTGGTTTGGGTGTTCCATGTGAAAGTGTTTATCCTTCATTAATAATAATTAATATACTAATAATAATAATAATAATAATAATAATAATAATAATAATAATGATATACATTAACTGTGGATTTGTTTCTCCAGTGGGCTTTAGGACGAGCTTTGTAAATTCGACTGTCACTTGGTACAACAATAGACATGCAGTGCAAATACTATGGTCA
>NC_061104.1:51507142-51524642 GCF_015104395.2 Macrobrachium nipponense | reverse complement strand
TAGATATATATATATATAGATATATATATATTATATATAAATATTTATACATAGTACATGCATATATATGTTACTTACATTCAAACTCACACAGACACACACACACACATATATATTATATATATATATATATATATATATATATATCCTATTAATTATGTCCTTATTAGTTTATTCTTTAAACCTAAATTGGTTTTTATCAGTATTTATTGCCTAGATCTGCTGATAGTGCGTATATTGACGTAAGTCGCTTGTATATAATTAAATTGAATGTCTTTTTATGTACGATTTTATATCTTCAGATACAATTTACTACGAGAGCCATTAAGAACCAAATTAATAGTTAATAATTATTATTATTATTACTATTATTATTAATTATATATTAAAATAATATATATATATATAATAATATATATATATATATATAATATAATATATATATACGTATATAATATACATACATACACCATACATACATACCTACATACATACATACATACAAAATACATATACATATATATATACATACATATATATATATATATATATATATATATATATATATATATTTAAACTACATACATATATATATCAAATAATAATAATGATGATGATAACAATTTATTTTGGTTCTGAATGGCACCCGTAGTGAATTGTATCTGAGGATGTAAAGATTGTTCATAAAAAAAGATATTTAATTTACCTAAGTTAATTCAAGCAACTGACGTCAACATACGTACTATCAGCAGATATAAGCAATAACCAATGACAAAATAACAAATCAGGTTAAACTAATACCAAAGTGAGGACGTTGTATTGAAGCCAACATATTTAATAGCATATGTTCAGATCCAATTTACTACGAGAGCCATTTAGGACCAATATAAAGTTAACAATTATATTTATTATTATTTGTTATTATTATTATTGATAGCGTTCACATACCACAAAGTGCGTTCAGTTTGTTCTCCTTAAAAAAATGAAACTTCACTAAACAGAGGATAGGAAGGAACCCAGATTCCAGAGTCTCCATAGAATCCTTACGAAATTCCCGAAGAAACGATCTTGGAAGGGCTTCAGGACGAAAACTGCAAAGAAGAAGCGATCTTTGTAAGTCTCCAGGACGAAATCTCCGAAGAAGCGATCTTGGAAAGGCTCAAGGAGGAATTCTTCGAAGAAGAAACGATCTTTGTAAGTCCCCAGGACGAAATCTCCGAAGAAGCGATCTTGGAAAGGCTTCAGGACGAAAACTGCGAAGAAGAAGCGATCTTGGAAAGGCTCCAGGAAGAATTCTTCGAAGAAGCGATCTTGGAAAGGCTCCAGGACTCCGGGAATCCCCACCCGGATCAGGCGTCTTGAATTAAAACTAAGCTTGGCGAAAGCACACTGGTTCGGCATCATTCAGCAAAATGATTTCTACAGCAATTAAATCAGTGTTCAATACTTTCCTAGCAGGATTAATGCTTTTGTTGCGACTTGTACTGTCTGGCGGCGTCCTTTGGCAGTCGACTCTTGAGAAAGAGCTTCGACTTTGTGACGCTGCTCGGCAATGTCGTTTGGATTTCAGAATGCAAAACAGAGTGCGTCGCGCTCTGCATACCGTTCTGGATTATATTAGTTTATCAAAGTTTTCTGGATACGAAGAACCCTCTCTCTCAGCCTGCCACGGGACCCTACAGCACTTGGTGAGGACCGCTCTTCCAGGTGGTCCTCAGGGAACTGCAGCAGCTGACGACGTTCTTCGTGACTTGGATCAATTCTTGTTTTGGCCCAAAATGTTCCTGTGTCTCATCGGCGTTTTTGTTGTCCCGTACTTCCTCGGAGGTACAAAGGACATTGCTGAAGGCGTCCAAGGGATATGGAACATGGATTGGGAATTCGACGACGACGACGAAAACAAAGACGATGACGACGACGACAATACCAATGACAAAGATGACACGACCAATGACGACTACCAGACCAACGACGATGACCAGATTAGTGACAATGACCAGACCAACGACGATGACCAGACCAATGACGATGACCAGACCAACGACGACAATGACAAGACCAACTACGACGACAAGACCGAAGACGAGGAAGACGATCAGGAGAAAGTTAATGAAGAGGAGGAAGATCAGGAGCGCCCAGATCAAGAAGAAGAACAGGAAGACGACAAGGAAGAACACCAGTTTGAAGAGGAGGAAGGCGGACAGAAGGAAGACCACGAAAAGGAAGAAGACAGACACTTGACTGACGTGATCGCCAATGTCCCTATTTCGGAAACCACTGGAAGGTCGAGTCAGGAAAATACAGCTTCAGAGATCTCGAATGCAGGGAGTGTCGACGTGACCCCTCCGCAGGAGGTAGAGACACTTCCTCAGAAGGAGAAAATGGAACTCAAATTCACTGATGGGGATTTGTACGAGTTCCAACTCTCCCTGAAAGAGAGACTGATTCTCCGAAAATTGCAGAACGAGGTCCGAGAATTCACGAAATTCTACAATGTCCGCCTCGTCCTTCCCGACGGCGACGTCCAGGAGGCCGCTTTTCTAGAGGGCGCTGAAAATCGAGTGCAAATGGCCTTCCTGCACATTCAGGAGATCCTGGACGAGTTTGAAAGGGAAGGACACAACGCCGATATGGAAGAACTTTCTCCTCAACAGGAGACAGAGGAAGACCACAGGCAGGAAGTCCAGCAGAATGACAGTCCATTATGTTTTGCTGATGCACTCAAAAGGAAGCCCGAACAGCCTGTGGTTAAGCAACCCACCTATGTTATTGTGCGACGTCAAACTCTTCCACTCATCGAAGAATTACCACTAGAAGATTTCGATGAGGAGGACAGTATGGAAGAGATGAGCTATGCATTATTTGATGACGAAGACGACTGGGATTTCGAGGACGAGGAGGACGAAGAGGACGATTGGGATCTCGAGGAACCCAGGCACAAAGTCATAGTTGGTATATCTCTTCGAGAGGCCCCCGAGGAGGAGGGCAAAGGAGGCATGACACGAAGACTTGTGCCTAAAACATTGCGTACAAGGGAAAACCAACTCCCTCTCGAAGAGAAGGCAGAGGACAAGACTCTACCCACACCAGAGGAGGAAAAGGTTCATCTTGAGGATAAACAGGAAGAAAAACATGTCACTCAAGAAGTAAAAACGGAAAGAGAAACTACAAAAGGAGCCGCTGAAGAGTGTGTTCTTCCCCAGGAAGTAGAAGAAAATACCTGTCCACAGGAAGAAGAGGAATGTGTTCTTCCTCGAGAGGAGAAAGAAGAAAGTTCTCCAATCGAGAATAGTATTAAAGAAGAACAAAATGATGGCAAACATGAAGAAATAAAACCAGTGACTCGAGAAGACGACGAAAGTGGACGTCAGGAAGCAGGAGGGAAGCAGACGTTCGCTAACATAGTCAAGACTATTCCTGAGAAGAACTCGGGAAAAAGAAGACCTGCCCCTGTAAACACCTATGAACCGACCAGACCTACAAGATGCGGGCCCCTCAAACATACAAAAGGCAAATGCTTCACTTTCCAGTGTCAACGAGAAGTAGACATGGGACGACAGATAATCGGAAAGGGAGGCAAATTTGCCAAGATGGCCAAGCAGGAGCACGGGGTCGTCATGCACGTCCCAAACGATGGTTCCGGGATTGTTCAACTCACAGGCAACAAGAACGATGTCGAAAAGGTCTACAAGCAAATCCAGTTCAGAGTAGACGGGATTTTCGACATCAATAAACTTCCCCAAGTCTCCCGAGGGCTGTTTGCTGTCGGAAAACAGGACTTCTTGATGACAGTTCACCGGCAATTTAGGGAGGCCATAAGGGGACCACAAGATGCTACTGTTCGAAAACTCAACAGGGAAAGGAATGTGACCATCCACCTCCCTGATGAAGACGACCAACGCCATTATGTCAGCATCTGTGGATCACTGGAAGACGCCCTCGAAGTTGAGACAGTCATTTCACAAATCATCGATGACGTCAAGAACTGGCCAACAGAAGACGACCTGAAACTCGTCGGCCTCAACTTCTACCAGTTCGATTTGCCGCTCGAGGGCAGACGTTTCCTCCTCGCCCAGAATGGACAAGGGGCTGCAGAAGTGAGGGGCCTCTTCAAAGTCAGTCTCATTCTGCCTCAAGAAGACGACAATAGAGAAATTGGCTTCTTGGGCGGAGACCTCGACAAGGTGAGAAAAGCCCACCACCACCTCAAGTTCATCCTTGAAGAGGTCAGCGTTAACACCGCTGAGATCACCGAACAAGGACTGACCAGAACTGGCCCTGGCAAATATCGTTTCGACGTCGACGGGAAGCAAAAAGGACTTCTCGTCGGGCACAAAGGAGGAAACCTGAAGAAACTGGAAAAGGAAAACAACGTCACCATCATCGTCCACAAGAGAGAGGACGACTTTGTCACCATACATGGTCGACTAAGCGATGTCGAGGACGCTTGTCTCGAAATACAAAAAGTGATGAAGAAACCCCTCCCAAGACAAGCAACAAGAGGCGATCAAGCACCACAGGAAATTATGATGGGCTTGACCAAGATGGGAGAGCGCCTCTACAGAGTGGTCCTCGACTACCAGGAACGCGCCATGATCATCGGCAGAGGAGGACAAAACATCAGAAGGATGATCGATGCGCACAAGGTCCAATTCCAGGGACCCCAGACAAAAGAGGAAGGCAACATCTGCACCCTCCGAGGCAGTGAGGAGGGCGTCCTTGCCTTCTTTAACGAGGTCCTGGAAATCATCAAGAACAAAGGACAAAAGAGGGCGCAAGACAGGCAGCCCCAGAGGCAGGAAGAGCCTCGCAGGAGCGACAAAAAACCCACACTGGCCGATTTCTTCTGAGGTCAGAGGACTTAAAGGTGAAGAACTCCTAATACTGAGCCGCAAATATTGTCCAACACAGAATTCCCTAGACTTTGGGAGTAACTTTCATTCAAGTGGAATTATAATCAATAAGTGTTCCCCCCAACACTTACATTATAATTCTCCTTGGGTTTAAGTTCCCCCCAATGTATAAGGAATTCGTTAGCATACGATATTTGTGCCTAAGCATTAGGAAACAAAGTCACAAATGTGTAAGTGACAAAATTCACACGCACTGAAATTATGTCACAGGCTTCATTTAATATCGAGGTCCCTCTACCCTGGGAGGAACTTTCACCCAGAGGGAATCGTATTATAATCAGGTGCTCCCCCCAGCACTTGATTATAATACCCCCTTGAGAGTGCTTCCCCCAGCACTTGATCAATTCCCCCTGGGTGTGAGTTATTCCCCGGGTAGAGAACTCGGTATTCAATTATAACTGTGGCCTAATTTTTGAGTGTGTGTATGAGTGGAAATTTTGTCACTCACACAAATGTGACTTTGGTTTGCCGCTTATGGCAAACGTAAAATGTCCTGAAAAATTAAACAAAAAACGCAAAAGGTGGATTGTATGTGTCCACCAAAACTTTAAAAATGTAAAAGGTGGGTTGTATGTCGCCACAAAAAAAATATAACACAAAACCTTTAAAGAAAATAAAAATGTGAACTGTATGCCCTCCCAAAAAAATAATAACAAAAGAAAACTTTTAAAATAAGCAAAAAAATAAATAAATAAATAAAAAAAAAGGTCGCAAGTGTGTAAGTGACGAAATTCACACACACGTAAAATAAGCCACAAATAGCGTCTAATATCGAGGTCTCTATTCCTTGGGAATTTATTTCACTCAAGGGAAATTATAACTTGTGCTTCCCCCAGCACTCGAGTAAGTTTCCCTTGGGTGAAATAAAATACCAAGGAATAGAGACCTCGATATTAGACGCTATTTGTGGCTTATTTTACGTGTGTGTGAATTTCGTCACTTACACACTTGCGACCTTTTTTTTTATTTATTTATTTATTTTTTTGCTTATTTTAAAAGTTTTCTTTTCTGTTATTATTTTTTTGGGAGGGCATACAGTTCACATTTTTATTTTCTTTAAAGGTTTTGTGTTATATTTTTTTTTGTGGCGACACACTTGCTACTTTTGGGGTGGGGGGAGGATATACACTCCACATTTTGCATTTTTAATATTTTTTAAAGGTTTTGTTTTTGTTTATTTATTTACTTTTGTTTTGTATGATTGGCACAATTGACTGCAATTGGGCCACGTTACAGGGGTGCCCAAAAATGGCCAAAATGGTAAGGCTATATGTAATAGTCCTGGGTATTTTTTGGTGGGTCAAATGGACTCTTACTTCAAACTGAAAATAACGCAGCCTAATGACAAGCAATGGGCCACTATGCATGGAAAATGACCACATTTACACAGTGGACTGCAATTCGGCCATATTGCAGAGGGTGCCCAAAAGTAAAAGTCCGTTTGACTCCCAAAACACCGGCCATACCATTCAGGCCATTTTTGGACACCCCTGTAATATAGCCAAATTGCAGTCCATTGTGCAAATGTGGCCACTTTCCATGAGTAGTGACCAATTGCTTGCCATTAGTGTCAAAATTCACAAGCACCCAAATGAAGCCACAGGCTTCATTTAATATCGAGGTCCCTCTATACCCTGGGAGTAACTTTCACCCAGAGGGAATCGTATTACAATCAGGTGCTCCACCCAGCACTTGATTTATACCTCTTAGAGTGCTTCCCCCACACTTGATCAATTCCCCCTGGGTGTGAGATTACCTCGGTAGAGAACACGCAGCCGTACCATTCATAACTGTGGCCTAATTTCTGAGTGCGAGTGTTTTGAGTGGAAATTTTGTCACTTCTACAAGTGTGACTTTGGTTTGCCGATTATGACAAACGTAAAATGTCCTAAGAAAATGAAATAGAAAATGCAAAAGATTGATTGTACGTTCCCAAAAAAAAATCCATATATATATAATATATATATATATGATATATATATATATATATATATATATATAATATAAATTTTAATGAATGTAAAAGGTGGATTGTATGTCGTCACAAAAAATATATATATATAAAACATAAAACCTTTAAAAAATTAAACTAAAATGAAAAATGTGGACTCACAAAAAAAATAAGTTTTAAAACACAAAACCTTAAAAAAAAATAGACATGCAAGAGGTGGAATGTATATCCTAAAAAAAATAGAAAAAAATAAAAAAGGTCGCAAGTGTGTAAGTGACGAAATTCACACACGCAAATTAAGCCACAAATAGCGTCTAATATCGAGGTCTCTATTCCTTGGAAATGACTTTTAACCAAGTGATTATAATAACTTGTGCTTCCCCCAGCACGTAATTAAATTTCCCTCGGTGAAACAGATTCCATAGGTATAGAGACCTCGATATTAGACGTTATTTTATGGCTTAATTTGCGTGTGGGTGAATTTCGTCACTTACACACTTGCGACCTTATTTTTTTTTTTTAGGATATACACTCCGCCTCTTGCATGTTTATTATTTTTTAAAGGTTTTGTTTTAATTTTTTTTGAGGGCATACAGTCCACATTTTTCATTTTAGTTTATTTTTTTTTTTTTTTAAAAGTTTATGTTTTTATATATATATACATATTTTTTGTGATATACAATCCACCTTTTACATATTTTAAATTTCTCTCTCTCTCTCTCTCTCTCTCTCTCCTCTCTCTCTCTATCTCTCTCTCTCTCTCTCTCTCTCTCATATAATAATCTATATATATATAATATATATTAATATATATATATTTATATATAATATATATAAAATTTTTTATACATATATATATATACCTTTTTTCCTTTTTTTTGTGGGAACGTACAATCCACCTTTTGCATTTTCAATTTCATTATCTTAGGACATTTTACGTTTGCCATAATTGGCAAACCAAAGTCACACTTGTATAAGTGACAAAATTTCCACTCAAACACACACACTCAGAAATTAGGCCACAGTTATAATTGAATAGCGAGCTCTCTACCCGAGGAATAATTCACTCACACCCAGGGGATATTGATCAAGGTAGATTATAATCAGGTGCTGAGGGGAAGCACCTGATTATGATACGATTCCCTCTGGGTGAAAGTTACTCCCAGGGTAGAGGGACCCGATATTAAATGAAGCCTGTAACTTAATTTGGGTGCGTGTGAATTTTGTCGCTAATGGCAAGCAATTGGTCACTACGCATGGAAAGTGGCCATATTTGCACAATTGACTGCAATTTAGCCATATTGCAGGGGTGTCCAAAAATGGCCTGGGTGTTTTGGGAGTCAAACGGACTTTTACTTTTGGGCACCCTCTGCAATATCGCCGAATTGCAAGTGACCAAGTAGAGGGAGGAGCTGGGAAGGAGATCCAGATGGGAACACGTAGGTGGGTAGTGCCGTCAGTGCACCTCGTGCGGTGCACTGTTGGTATTACTTACGGTTCTTTGTAGCGTGCCTTCGGCTCCTAGCTGCAACCCCTTTCATTGATTTTACTTTACCTCCTTTCATATTCTCTTTCTTACTTTCCACCCTTTTCATCTTACTTTCCACCCTTTCCTAACAATTGATTTTTAGTGCAACTGCGAGGTTTTCAGCGCTGAATGACCTCATAGGTCCCTGTACTTGGCCTCTTGTTAAAGTTCTATGTTAAATTTAGATTTTATTAGTGATGAAATACAAGATCTAGAGGTGGGAGTGAGAGAAAACCCCACACTTCCACAGAGGCAATAGGTAAGAGAGGTTGGACAGCAAGATTGAAGAAAGACAGCGGAAATGGAGGTTAAGTAAAAGGCTAGAAAGTGGGAGCAGCTAGGGACGCTGCAAATACCCTTTAATAATGCTTACAGTGCACCGCAGGAGGTTCAGTGATGGCGCTGCTCTCCTAAGGGGCTCGGTGAGTCATGAATTCTCGTGTGTGGAGACTGACTTGAGACTCAATTCTCAGCTCATTCGACCCTAATCACGGATGTTAATGATTGAGACCATTACATCGTCGTTTCTTCCCGCATTCAGCCGTTGTTGTATGGGAAGGGGGTAGGGGGGAGGAGGGTGTGTGTGTGGAAGAGAGAAACAAGTAAAAAATGCGCCTAAGTTTCTTCGGCGCAATCGAGTTCTCTGCATAGCGTATATAAAACACAACCCACGTACCATGAAATTTTCAGCCGCGTTCGGTGGGTAACCTGTGTTGACGCGCGATCATGACTAACTTTAACTTTAAATAAAAACTACTGAGGCTAGAGGGCTGCAATTTGGTATGTTTGATGCCTGAATGGTGGATGATCAGCATACCATTTTTCAGTCCCGTAGACTTGGCAGTTTTAAGATCTGAGAGCGGAGAGAAAAAGTGCGGACAGACAGACAAATAGCCATATCAATAGTTTTCTTGTACAGAAATCTAAAAGGAGACTTCCTGGAAATTTGTTTTTATTATGTCGTCTTTTGTTTGATTTTTTTTATTTTTCTCTGTTTATTTATTTATTTATTTTTTTTTTAGTTTTCCTTTTTTATTGACTTTTTTTTTATATTGGCCGTCAGTGATACCGAAGCTTCCTTTCCAAGTATATTAATGGACACTTTCGAAAGTCCCACATGAATTTTTGGTAATTTCAGGTAATGATTATATCGGTAATGTTAAATGTTCGTATAAAGTTTCTTGCAGGATACTTAACCTATACTGCGTCATTTATTCTGTCTAGGAAATGATTAAAGCTCTCTCTCTCTCTCTCTCTCTCTCTCTCTCTCTCTCTCTCTCTCTCTTAAGCTGTGACTCCTGCCAAAACAGCGAAAGGTTTATAATTTCGTACAAAGGTTAAATGGTGACCTTATGTTAATTTATACTCTCTCTCTCTCTCTCTCTCTCTCTCTCTCTCTCTCTCTCTCTGTACGCTAGTGACCTAATGTCGACGTAGGTATGAGGCCACACCGAATAACCTTTCCACTTACGCTCTTATATCGATTTTACTTTCCCTCGTGTGAGCAGTTCATTACTTTGACGTTATGCTCGGTGAGTGGACCATATTGATTAGCGTTATGCTCTCTGAGTGGGTTTAATTGTTCATTGTCTCCTAGGAACAGAAAAAACGTGGGATTGCTTTTTAAAGTTTTTTCTTTTATTTATTTTTTTGTTTTGTTTTGTTGAAATGAAAGGTTTTTATTCAGTGTTTTATGCTAAAACCATGATTCGGAATCCTTACCATTCTGCTGATTTATGAGTCATTCAATTTTTTTTTACGAGTTTTTTACCTTTGTTTTAGCTTACTCGGTGAGTATGCCCAAAATCTATTTTGTTGTTGGTGCTGTTGTTGTTGTTGTTGTGATTGGGGTTGTTAGGAAAGCTCCATGGAAAAGCCTAAAAAATTGTTTCGCGTTGAGGTGAAGCTACAGAAATTTTACGAATAAGATATTTATGATTTATTTATAGAACGAAAATGTAAAAAAAATAAATAAATAAATAATGTGCATATTAAACAGTACAGAAATATATTTTCTAATAAAATAAAAGTGTATTTATTTTAATATTCGTTGGTGAAACAAGGCACGATTTGACTGTAGATTTTAGCACATTTTCATTTATTGGGTGTACTGAATTTAGGCTATGTTTCTGTTTGATTATTTTGTGTTTTCACTTATTAGTGAGAATATATGAACGTGTTTAATATGCGTCCTTTGCATTTGATCCATGAGAGAAGTTCTCCATCGACGTGGTTCGGGAGACTTTGGTCCCGTTGCTGAATACCCACTGGTTCCATGCAACGTCAAAACACCATACAAACAAACAAACAAACAATATTTGATCCTTGTTGTTAGTATGAGTAGTACTAAGTATGAGTAGTAATTACGAAGATCACTTCACGTTAAGTTAGGAATACAATGTTTACAACTTATGGGTGAAGGGAAGTCTTGACGCGTCCAGAGTAAGCTGGAGATTGGATCACGCCTTGTTGTTTCATATTTGTACGTTATGCTTCTTAAAGTGTTCATATTGAAAGCTGTTATTTTTTTACTATATTCCTGGTTTGTTAGTTATTTAAGATCTTCTGGCTAATTTTTGTATGAGTTTGTCATTAAGAATCTATTGGTTTTTATGAGGTTTTAATCTGTTTTTTTTTTCTTTGGTTTTTTCCTGTCATATTTGTATGTTATTTTTTATAAAGTGTTCGATTAAAATAATTTTATATTCCTATCAAATATTCGTATTAAAATTTTTATTTTTACTGAGTGTTTATTTGATTTTTCTAGTATTTCTAAATTTGTTAGCATTACTGCTTCGTCTTTACATCAATATTTTTTTTTTAGAATTGCATTTCTTGTTTATTTTTTTACTTTGTTCCATGATGTGAATTATCAGTTATTTGTTAGAATTATCGTTTAGTCTTTACATCAACATTATTTTTTATATTTTAGAATTTCCTTTCTAGGTTTCTGTTATTATTTTACTCCATCGTTAGTTACCTTTTTAATTCTCTTTATTATTCCTTCCATTTACGATCAGTTTGGAATTCAAGATTCTCTTATATCATTGAAAATAAGACATTTGAATGAGCGTCTTAAACGTGTGCGTGCGCGCGCGTGTGTGTTTGTTTTACCAGTGTTTTTAGTCCTCTTAATATTTTTCCACTTTATTTACACTAGTTTGTTATTAATCTTTTAATAGATATATACACTTCGTATTCTCTACTTTTTTAATGTCATGGATGAGAGTGGCAGCTATATATATATATATATATATATATATATATATATATATATATATATATATATATATATATATATATATATATATATATATATATATATATATATGTTTACACACACACACAATATATATATATATAATAATATATTCTATATATATATATATAATATATATATTATAATAGATATATATATATATATATATTTATATTATATTAATAAAATGTTTTAAAAATATATATATATTTTTTAATAATATATAATATTCTATATGTGTGTGTGGTGTGTTGGTGTGGTGGTGGGTGTGTGTGTGTGTGTGTGTGTTGTGGGTGTATAATCCACCTACCTCGCCCTAATGCAGTGCAGTGCTTCGTAATTTTCTACACGAAAATGTTTATATCTTGTTTTTTCTCTCGGCTGTTTTCGAATGCCATGGCAAATCTGATTTTAAATTCGTCATTGAATTGATACTGCCTCTTTGGTTCCTGTTTTTCTTTCTTCTTAGAAAAAAAGAAAGAAGGAAGAAGAAAAGGGGGAAAAGGGGAGGAATAGGACGAAGACGAAAAAGAAAAGGAGGAGGAGGAGGAGGAGGAGGAGGAGGAGGAGGACGCTGAAGAATGATATCCCACACCTGTCATCTCACTCGGCTCCATTGTATCCCTGGAGTTTGCAGAGAGAGAGAGAGAGAGAGAGAGAGAGAGAGAGAGAGAGAGAGAGAGAGACTCTCCTCTCGCATCTACTACATCTCTCTATTGGCAAATCCATTTCACCCCTTTTGTGTCTTGTCATCCTCCACCCCCTCCCACGCCCCCTTACAGCATCCGAATGGGGGAGGGGAAGAGGAGGTATGATTGAAGGGGAGGAGGAGGAGGAGGAGGAGGAGGAGGAGGAGGAGGAGGAGGAGGACAGGAGAGAGATGAGGTCTCAGATTTTCGTCTCTTGCCCCTGAGTATCATTATATGCCTCTCTCTCTCTCTCTCTCTCTCTCTCTCTCTCTCTCTCTCTCTCTGTTTCTTGACCTCCCTGACTGACCCCATGGTGCCTCGACGCCCCTCGGCGAGGTAAAGTGAGTCCTGGGTCGCCTCTCAGCTGTCTCCTCTTTATCTTACCCATTTTCCCGTTCCCCGTCCTTTAAGAAAACCCTCGGGATTTGTATGCTCGTGCGAAAGAAATGGGAAGATGATGTGGAAGGTGAAGAAGATGGAAGGGGGAGGGGTAGGAGAAATGTCAGAGATGAATGGGAAAGTTGCTGGGGAAATGCTGGATTCGCAAAGTAACAATGCGGGAGATGCAAATGAAAAGTAATGGAGAAATGGAGATACAAAGGAATATTTATGGAAGAATGTTGGAGATGCAAAGGTAAAATTATTTAGAAATGTTGGATATGTTAGGGAAAATGGTGGAGAAATGTTGGAGACGCAAAGGAAAAATGTTGGAGATGAAGAGGAAAAATAATGGAGAATGTTGGAGATACAAAAATTTGGGGATACGACGGGAAAATTTTAATGAAAAAAATTTGGAGGATTCAGGAAAATGAATGGAAAATTAAAATGGAGATTCAGGAAAATTATGAAAAAATGTGGAGATTCCAGGAAAAATTATGGAAAATGTTGCAAACGCTACGAAAAAAACAATGGAGTCTTAAAAATCAAATGGAGAACTTTTAGAGATGCTGAGGAAAATTGATGGGAGAAATGTTGGAGATGCAAATAATGGGAAAATGCTGAAGATACAAACGAAAAGGTGATGGAGAAATATTGGAGATACAAAGGAAAAGTGATGGAGACTGCTGGCGCTAAGGAAATGTAAGGAGAAATGTTGGAGATATTCATGAAAATTGGTGGAGAAATGTTGGAGATGCAAATGAAAAATAATGGAAAATGCTGGAAACACAAAGAAAAAGTGATGGAGAAATGTTGTGGAGATGCAAAAGAATAAATATGGAGAAATGATTAAGATACCAGAAAAAATATTGGCGATGCAGCGGAAAAATGATGGAGAAATGTTGACAATGCAAAGGAAAATGATGGAGAAATGTTGACAATGCAAAGGAAAATGATGGAGAAATATTGACAATGCAAAGGAAAATGATGGAGAAATGTTGACAATGCAAAGGAAAATGATGGAGAAATGTTGACAATGCAAAGGAAAATGATGGAGAAATATTGACAATGCAAAGGAAAATGATGGAGAAATGTTGACAATGCAAAGGAAAATGATGGAGAAATATTGACAATGCAAAGGAAAAATGATGAGAAATATTGACAATACAAAGGAAAAATGATGGAGAAATATTGACAATGCAAAGGAAAATGATGGAGAAATGTTGACAATGCAAAGGAAAAATGATGGAGAAATATTGACAATGCAAAGGAAAAATGATGGAGAAACATTGACAATGCAAAGGAATAATGATGGAGAAATATTGACAATGCAAAGGAAAATGATGTAGAAATATTGACAATGCAAAGGAAAAATGATGGAGAAATGTTGACAATGCAAAGGAAAAATGATGGAGAAATGTTGACAATGCAAAGGAAAAATGATGGAGAAATGTTGACAATGCAAAGGAATAATGATGGAGAAATGTTGACAATGCAAAGGAATAATGATGGAGAAATATTGACAATGCAAAGGAAAAATGATGGAGAAATATTGACAATGCAAAGGAAAATGATGGAGAAATGTTGACAATGCAAAGGAAAATGATGGAGAAATTTTGACAATGCAAAGGAAAATGATGGAGAAATATTGACAATGCAAAGGAAAAATGATGGAGAAATATTGACAATGCAAAGGAAAAATGATGGAGAAATATTGACAATGCAAAGGAAAATGATGGAGAAATATTGACAATGCAAAGGAAAAATTATGGAGAAATGTTGACAATGCAAAGGAAAAATGATGGAGAAATATTGACAATGCAAAGGAAAAATGATGGAGAAATATTGACAATGCAAAGGAAAATGATGGAGAAATATTGACAATGCAAAGGAAAATGATGGAGAAATATTGACAATGCAAAGGAAAATGATGGAGAAATGTTGACAATGCAAAGGAATAATGATGGAGAAATATTGACAATGCAAAGGAAAAATGATGGAGAAATGTTGACAATGCAAAGGAAAAATGATGGAGAAATGTTGACAATGCAAAGGAAAAATGATGGAGAAATGTTGATAATGCAAAATAAAATGATGGAGAAATGTTGACAATGCAAAGGAAAAATGATGGAGAAATGTTGACAATGCAAAGGAAAAATGATGGAGAAATATTGACAATGCAAAGGAAAAATGATGGAGAAATATTGACAATGCAAAGGAATAATGATGGAGAAATGTTGACGATGCAAAGGAAAAATGATGGAGAAATATTGACAATGCAAAGGAAAAATGGAGAAATGTTGACGATGCAAAGGAAAAATGATGGAGAAATATTGACAATGCAAAGGAAATATTTTGGAGAAATGTTGACAATGCAAAGGAAAAATGATGATGAAATATTGACAATGGAAAGGAAAAATGATGGAGAAATATTGACAATGCAAAGGATAAATGATGTAGAAATGTTGACAATGCAAAGGAAAAATGATGGAGAAATATTGACTGCAAAGGAAAAAGGATGGAGAAATGTTGACAATGCAAAGGAAAAATGATGGAGAAATATTGACAATGCAAAGGAAAAATGATGGAGAAATGTTGACAATGCAAAGGAAAAATGATGGAGAAATATTGACAATGCAAAGGAATAATGATGGAGAAATGTTGACAATGCAAAGGAATAATGATGGAGAAATATTGACAATGCAAAGGAAAATGATGGAGAAATATTGACAATGCAAAGGAAAATGATGGAGAAATATTGACAATGCAAAGGAAAATGATGGAGAAATATTGACAATGCAAAGGAAAAATGATGGAGAAATATTGACAATGCAAAGGAATAATGATGGAGAAATATTGACAATGCAAAGGAATGATGATGGAGAAATATTGACGATGCAAAGGAATAATGATGGAGAAATATTGACAATGCAAAGGAAAAATGATGGAGAAATATTGACAATGCAAAGGAAAAATGATGGAGAAACATTGACAATGCAAAGGAATAATGATGGAGAAATGTTGACAATGCAAAGGAAAAATGATGGAGAAATATTGACAATGCAAAGGAAAATGATGGAGAAATGTTGACAATGCGAAGGAAAAATGATGGAGAAATATTTGCAAGACAAAGGAAAAATGATGGAGAAATATTGACAATGCGAAGGAAAAATGATGGAGAAATGTTGATAATGCAAAATAAAATGATGGAGAAATGTTGATAATGCAAAATAAAATGGAGAACTGTTGACAATACACAGGAAAAAATGATGGAGAAATGTTGACAATGCAAAAGAAAATGATGGAGAAACGTCGACGATGCAAAGGAAAAATGATGGAAAAATATTGACAATGCGAAGGAAAAATGATGGAGAAATGTTGGATAATGACAAAATAAAGGACTGGAAAGGAAACTGTTGAACAATAAAAAGTAATGAAAAAATGTTGGAGACTCAAAGAAAAATTATGAAGAAATGTAGATGCCAGAAAAAGTGATTGAGGAGTTGGAGTACAGGGGATGGAGATGAGAGTAGAGTTAAAAAAAAAATTCTGAAATAAAGTGAGTACATGATGGCATAGCATTGGTGACGTTATGTTGATAATGAGCTTATGGTGCGGTTTGGCTAATATTGATGATGAAGTTTGAATCATTCGATGAATGCGATGAGGGAGTTTGAATCAAATTGATGTATGTGATGAAGGTGTTTGAATGAAATGAATAAATATGATGAAGGTTCGAATAACATCAGTGAACTGAAGGAAGAAGTTTGGATCGAATTAATGATGATGAAGGAGTTTCAATCGAATGAATGATTGTGATAATGGAGTTTGAATGAAATCATTGCATTGAAGGGATATGATTGAATCAAAGAATGAATGTGATGAAGGAAATGGAATTGAATTGGTGAATGTGATGCAGGAGTCTGAATCAAATGAATGAACTGAACGAAGAAGCCTGAATCAGGAATTTGAGCCAATTTGATAGAGAGATGACCTAGAAGGGTAAGATTCGAGGTAGATCTCCCATCGAGAACCGCCATTTGTTTAGCAGTAAACGTTAGCAGCAGTGATGGTAATGGTTTGTAGCGCATCAGCTATATTCATCGTCGTGGAAGATGAGTCGACGAATGAGGAAAGAGAGGTAACTCGTTTATTTAGTGGCGATGCAACGCCAGAACAAACGCTCACCTGAGGAGGTGGAAGGTTTGGAGGTCATAATCGACTCAAGTTTTTTTTTTTTTTTTTTTTTTTCCATCGACAATCCTTGGCTTGTAATTAAGGAGAGAAGAACGCTCTCTTCTTTCCCTTCTCATTCCTTCTCCTTTTTAGTCTTCTGTCAAAAAAAAAAAAACTGAGATGGCTATTTTGTCTGTCCGCCCCTAGATCTTAGAAGCTACTGAGGCTAGAGGGCTGCAAATTGGTATGTTGATCATCTACCCTTGAATCATCAAACATAGCAAATTGCAGCCCTCTAGGCTTGGTAGCTTCTATTTCATTTAAGGTTAAAGTTAGCCATTTTCGTCCGTCTGGTACCGCTATAAGTGCCAACAAGACAGGCCACCACCAGGCCGTGGCTGAAATTTCAGGGGAGCGCTGCTGAGAGTGTCATGGACCGTGTCTGAGTTCCATATAGCATTAAGAAAGTTCGGCGGATTTTTTACTTGTTTATTCTGTGTTTCATGGAGATTCTAATGCTTGTACTTTAGGACAGAAGAACGTTCTGTCCTTTTCTTCTTTTTCTCTCTCTCTTATCCTCCTCCCCTCACCTTATATAAAGAGCCT
>NC_061104.1:51492142-51502142 GCF_015104395.2 Macrobrachium nipponense | reverse complement strand
TTTTCAAGCATATGCACACTATCACTTCCATTTAATTGGAAGACCTGGGTATGACCATGATGTGAGTCATCACCATAGTCGGAGGTCATTGTTGTCAGTGGTTCGAATCGCCAGTTGATGAAACCAGTTATTAATTATAATTCCCATTTAGTATTACTTCCGAGTTAGAGCAAACTGGACATTAACTTATATATATATATATATATATATATATATATATATATATATATATATATATATATGATCTTATACACATCACCATGACATTTTGTTATCAGCAAACATTAAACTAGAAATATCATTAATACCCAGTTTGCTCTAACTCGGAAGTAATGACTAATGGGAATTATAATGGGGAATGAAAATTAAAATCATAATTAAATATATATATTTATAATAATAATCTATTTAAACTTATTGAATTACTTACAACAAAATTTTTCTATGCATTAATATAAAATAGTTACAGGACCTCATTTAAACTGGGTGGTATCGAGCAGAGATCTTTATACATAAGGTGGAAGCTTTCCAGGACTAACTGTCCTCATTCAGTTAGTCCTGGAAAAATATATATATATATATATATATATATTATACATATATATATATATATATATATATATATATAAATAATATATATATATATATATATATATATATATATATATATAATCCAGGACTAACTGAATGAGGACAGTAGTCCTGGAAAGCTTCCACCTTATGTATAAAGATCTCTGCTGATACCACCCAGTTTAAATGAGGTCCTGTAACTATTTATATTAATGCATAGAAGAATTGTATAAAGTAATAATACGTTTTATAGATATATTTTATATATATATATCGAGCTACAATGTCCTTTAATATCTAATTCGCCTCTACCTCGGAATTAATATATTTTTCATATATGCTTCACTGACGTTCCTGGGTTTGTTGAAAGGATGCACGGGTTCGCGCCCTCCTGGTCCAGGACAAGTCTATTATCGAGAAAAAAAAGTTCCCCTTCGGTTTACGCATATATGAAAATATATTAATTCCGAGGTATAGCGAATTAGATATTAAAGGACATTGTAGCTCGATATATGTATATGAATCACGGAAATGTGATATGACTTATAGATTGGCTACGTGCTGTCAAAAGCACTACAAACACTACCGGAGTTGAGGTGGGTTGATGTTGTCTCCAAACCAACTAATTACCTGCGCGCGAAAGGTATATGAGGGTGAGAGGCGACATGAACTTTTTAGAAGCCATCTCGCGGTGGTGTAGTAGGTTAAATCTTCACTGACATTCCTGGGGTTTGAAAGGATGCACGGGTTCGCGCCCTGGTCCAGGCAAGTCTATTATCGAGAAAAAAGTTCCCCTTCGGTTTAAGCATATATGAAAATATTAATTCCGAGGTAGAGCGAATTAGATATTAAAAGGACATTGTAGCTCGATATATGTATATGGAATCACGGGAAATGTGATATGACTTATATGTATATATATTATGATTTATACACGTCACCGTGACACTTTTGTATCGGCGAACATTTAAACTAAAAATGTCATTAATACCCAGTTGCTCTAACTCGGAAGTAATACCAAATGGGAATTATGATTAATAAACTGAATTCATCACCTGGGGATTATTCGAAAAAACACCGACAGCAACAAACCTCTGACTTTGGTGATGACTCAACATCACGGTCGAAAAACCCAGGACTTCCAATTAAATGGTACTTAGGTTACAACTTCTTTTCTGACCTACATGTGGTCCAGTTGGTAGCGCACTTGCTTTTCAATTGAAAAACTTGGGTTCGATCCTAATGTGAATCAGAAAATTATTTTTCTGCTCCATTACGTGATTGTGTTTATAATATATTATATATATATATATATATATATATATATATATATATATATATATATATATATATATATATATATAACACACACAGCTAACCATTGGTGGGCTTTGTGGTTGATTTGTGAATCAATCACTCGGCTCATGTTTTTTTGGTCAGTTCGCCATTCCAGGCCTGCTGCTCGCCAATTCACCAAGCTGTCAATGGCTAGGGTTGTTGCCAGCACCTCATTCAGTGACCTACTGAGAAACCAGAAGTTGTACCTTTTTAGTTCCACCTTCTCCAAAGGGGGTGTGAAGTATATGGTACTATATAAACTTTTTTTTATAATTTACATACCTCTGTAATAATTCCAAGTTATTTGATAATTTTCTCATTCCTATCATTTATAAGATTATTAATCTCACCCTGTTTTCGTACTTTATTCGTCAGACTCTCTCTCTCTCTCTCTCTCTCTCTCTCTCTCTCTCTCTCTCTCTCTCTCTCTCTCTCTCATGTGCCAAGGGTTTGTCTATTCTTTCATTCTTCCCATGTTATTGAACAAAGGTTGTCTACCTTCTCACCTTTGCTATTAATCATCACATTCTTTACTCCTTGTTTCTTCTCATATATGATGTTTCTTATCATTCATTCTTCATTTCATAATCCTCTCATATCCCCCTCCCTCTTATTTATAAATTACAACTTTTTCCTCCAATCTTTATATTTCCTAATTGTATGCTGTCATGTCTTTATTTTGTTTTCTCCATTACTTATTTTTAATCCTCTCATTATCTCATCCCTTTCATTTTGCTTCGTCCTCCCTCCCCTATTTCCCAACCACAGTCACTTCCCCCTCTTATTTTCAAGTTATATTTATCCTTTTTTATTACTTCATTTCATCCCTTCCTCCTACTTCAATAAATAAATTAAAAATAAGAAGGAAGCGAAATTGTTACAAGGGTTATAAATGCAACAGGCTTTCTCTCTCTCTCTCTCTCTCTCTCTCTCTCTCTCTCATGTCTGTGATATGAAAGAAAAAAAACTTTTACATGTGACTTGCAGTGCTTGTAACTTTTCGCAGGCAACGACAAAGGCAGATTTGCCTCTCTCTCTCTCTCTCTCTCTCTCTACAGTGTCTGGGACTTGAGAAGAAAAATATATATTTGACTTGCAGTTCATGTACCCTTTTCCCAAACAAACAAAAAGGCATACTCTCTCTCTCTCTCTCTCTCTCTCTCTCTCTCTCTCTCTCTCTCTCTCTAAACCCCCCTCCCCCCCCACCGCAGTTTCATCCAAGCTTTAAGAGGGGAGCCCGAATATCCTATTTCAATCTACATGAAAGATCTTATGTCAGATGAAACTGGAACGACGGTTGTTGCTTACTCGGTGGCAGAAAGCAATCAACGGATTCAGCTTCGCGTGAAGTTCCCGCGAATTTCGGATCAGGTAAAGTCATCGCCATAGAATCCAGTAATGTCTCGCTTTGCCAGCTTGACACACACACACACACACACACACACACACAGAGTTCAGGTAAACACAGATAAAGAAGGGTGTTAGGGATTCGATTGAAATATATGGATTAAACAGTAACAGAGGATGGGTATTACATAGAGAGAGAGAGAGAGAGAGAATTCAGGTAAAACACAGGTGGAGAGGGTGTTAGGGATTCAATTGAAATATATGGATTAAACGAGAAAAACAGAGAATGGGGATTACATAAAGAGAGAGAGAGAGAGAGAGAGAGAGAGAGAGAGAGAGAGAGAGAGAGAGAGAGAGAGCTGCGGCTACGAGATACATAAAAATGCAGGGGAATGGTTCCTGAATTTGAGCAACTTTTCCCATTGTATTCAGGGACTGACTTGGCGGTACATTAAGTTTAAGGTTTGTTTCATATGACGCTCGTCTTGTAATATTGTGTTTCCTCTCTGTTTGTTGGGCGAATGGAATGCACGATGTACATACATACATACACATGGCTCTTTCGTATATTATTTACTAGCAGCTGTACCCGTCCTTCGAACGCGTTATCGAACGCACGTTCACTTCTAAATGACCCGGACGCACATCTTTCCCCAGCCAATGCTACTGCGTCACTGATCGGCTCAGCCAGGCACCGCCGGCCGACAGCAGGTGCATACATGTTGCGACAGGTTACTCAGGAAAGATTTTCATCGCAAGGCCCCCCTTAAACGGCCTTTGTTAAAACTCAACCTATAGTTAAGCTCTGATGTTGATGCTGAATGCATTTGTAGTCATTTATGTTAACTCGTGGTACCAAATTTGAATGCAGTAGGCCTATCTTTGACCTTATTCCCAAAGGGGGCTGCAACCCCCCTCTACTATCAAGGTCGGGGTAGGTAGGCTACGACCCTCTTCTAACCTGGTCTGTAAGTCGAAAAGGTGTAGGCCTCCTGCCCCCTAATATTGTGGGAAACCCTCGTGCCCCATTGCCCAGGGGGTTTGCCCCCCTTGATACTGAGCATGCCTTATGGCCCCCATATTGTGAGGAGCCTGTCTATACCTGTAGAAACACTTCTACGTAGATGTCAACTCCTAAAGTTAAAAAAAAAAAATGGGGAGGATATGAAAAAAGAGGGGTTATGACCCTTTAGAAACGACCCTCGCAATTTCGGATTTTTTTTTTTTTTTTTTTTACTAAATCCTTCCCTTGGGGGGAGGGGAGTCTATAGTGAAAATTTGGTAGCCCTAGCTTCCATAGTCTGGGCGTGCATAGCGAACAAATAAACAGACAGGCAGACAGAAATTGCATTTATATATATAGATTTATTATTCTTCCATCATTGTTTCTTTTACATCATTGAACAAAAACCCGTCCCCCCCTTCATCTCTCTCTCTCTCTCTCTCTTCCATCTCTCTCCTTTATATCTTTTATTGTTCTTCACCTATTTCTCTCTCTCTCTCTCTCTCTCTCTCTCTCTCCTTTATTTATTTATTTTATTGTTCTTCACCTCTCTCTCTCTCTCTCTCTCTCTCTCTCTCTCTCTCTCTCTCTCCATTTATATCTATTTTATTGTTCTTCACCTCTTTCTCTCTCTCTCTCTCTCTCTCTCCATTATATATCTATTTTATTGTTCTTCACTCTCTCTCTCTCTCTCTCTCTCTCTCTCTCGCTCTCTCTTCTCTCTCTCTCTCTCTCTCTCTCTCGCTGAGCACCGGTATATACAGAACGATTATCTCAACACTGATTGAATACTGGTGAGGTGACCCAGATTTATATATTCTCATGTCCAGAGAGAGAGAGAGAGGAGAGAGAGAGAGAGAGAGAGAGAGAGACCCTTTGCTGCGAGAAGGTTTAATTAAAGGCAATGTCATGCGTGCATATAGATAACCTTAGTATGATCAAGGGCAAGATATTCTCCACAGCGGCAATCTCCCCCTTCCCCCAACTACGTTAATCTACAGAGTGTTTGTGTTGCTGTTATTATGGTTTATTCCCAATACATTCGTTTAAGTATGAATTAAGATTGATTATACTCGGTTTTTTTCCATCTGTCCATCTGCCTGTGGTGTTTGCGCATGGTAACACTGCGTCCCGGGCTTTAAATAGTTACGCTTTGTGTAAGTTGTAGGTAAATAAAAGGATATCTGGGTGTACATTTGCAACTGAAAAGTGTTTTAATAATTTACTGTATGCGAATTACACCGTTAATATTCGAAATAGGATATTATTTAAAGTCCGGGACGCAGTGTTACCATGCGGAAACACCACAGGTGGTTGGACAGATGGAAAAAAACAGAGTATAGTTAATATAATGTACTGTTTTGTTTTTCTTCTATAAGTCCCCGTATTGGTGGGTAGTATCTTTAGTGCACCTTATGAAATGCACTGTAGGCATTACTTAAGTTTCTTAGCAGCGTCCCTTTGTATGGCCAGTATCTCTAACCCCTTTCATTCCTTTTACTGTACCTTCGTTCATATTCTCTGTCTTCCTTCTTACTTTCCTCAACCCTGTCCTAATAATTGTTCCATAGTGTAACCGCTACGAAGTTTTCCTCCTGTTACTCCTTCAAAATCTTAGTATTGTCAATTTCTGTTTCAGCGCTGAATAGCCTCATAAGTCTCAGATCTTGGCCGTTGGCCTAAAATTCATGTTCTATTCTTGATACGTATCTATTAGCAAATTCACTGATAACAATTGAGAAGGTTTTTCCTTAAAGATATAGTTTTTGATTGAGTATGATATATTACATTTTCATAAAATGCTACTTTTTGTTGAATATTGCTGTTTTGAAAGATTTCCATTTGGATTATTTAATATAAATATGACTGTATCTGAGTTTTCAAATTCACATATTTTCTCCCAGAATTAATTATTCGTTCTGCTTTTGCATTTTTCTTGTGCTTTACTTTTCGTTACACTTTTCTCCCATATTGTCATCTTCGTTTTCTTTCTTTTGCCATTTTCAAAACTTCCTTTTCATGTCTTTTTGCTTCCATTTCCTTCATTCTTTCCTTTATTGATAATTGTCATTCACTTCTGTTGACTGTCATATCCTTCTGAATTTACTCATTCTCATAAAATTCCTTCCTGTGCTTTGTCATTTCTGTATTTCATACATTTTCCCAACCTTTATTTAGCCCACGTTCATTTCCCCTCTTCACATCCTTCTACTAATTTTGCTTCGTCCATGTTCCATACTTTAATTTCATTTTTTTAAACTTATATTTATTCATTCCTGTGGAGACTTCGTCATTTCTCATATCTTTTTATATAACCATTTTTCTAGTTTTTTAGTGCAATAACCGTGTGATTATATCTCTTAATTTAATATATTTTTTACATTAAAAATTTTAATGTATATTTTCTTTGTAAAGTTGATTTACATTTTAACATAACATCCATTTTTATTGAAAGTCATCGTTACATTTAATATCTAGTTTCGTTTAAATCTATTTTTTGATTGCTCACAATTTAATTATATATATATATATATATATATATATATATATATATATATATATATATATAATATAAAATATATATGTGTGTATATATATATATATATATATATATAATATATATATATATATATATATATATATATATATATATATAATGTATATATATCCACTTTCTCATTTCACCCAGTTTTATTTCGTATTCAGTTTTCATTTCTTTGTGTTTAATTTCATATCCACTTTTCTTGTCCAATTGTTTATCATGCATAAAGATTTTATTTTTAGTATTATTATTTCGTATCTCCGTTTTCAGCTCTTCCAGTTTATTTCTAATCTATTTTTTCATGTTTCTTATTTTTACTTTGTTTTGTATACTTCTGCGGTGTTCGTATCTGTAAATTCACATCGTACTGCTGTGTTCTCCTTTTCTTCAGCATCTACCAACTTTATTGCAATTACTCCTTTCGCTTCCTTCTTCTACCTGCCAGCAAAAGTATTTTGTGTCCGCCTTATCACTTTCTTCTCGTTCCTGTCTCAAATACTATTGCTATTTTTCCATTCACTCCCTTCTCTCATCTCCCTACATGAGTATTGCAATTCCTCCTTTCAACTTCCTTCTCTCACCTGTCTCCTCCTCCTCCTCGGCTCCTGCCTCATATTCTGCCTCCTCATTTCCCCTTCGTTTCCTCTTTCCAAATCCCAGCCGAAGCCCCGTGAGCGAACTTTGCATATCGGCCCCTCATGTTCAGTTTCTTATTCGGAAATTTTCGACTTCATTCCCCCGGAATAAGATGAACGGCGTTCGAGAGTTACCTCTCTCTCTCTCTCTCTCTCTCTCCCTCTCCCCCCCCCCCCCCCGCCCCCCCCCCCCCCCAGATTATCCAAGAGAGAGAGAGAGAGAGAGTAGAATTTGTCCTTACGGAACCGTTGAAACGAAGAACTGGAGCGCTATGGTCCTCGTAAATAGTTCCAATGTTTATATAATGAGGCCAATAGAGTCGTAGGCGTCGTTCAGGATGTCCGTCGAAATGAATACAAAATGGGTCTTGTCAGCACAGCTTCCTAGAAGGTGTTAAGGCCTTTCTTAGTTCGGAATCTTTCTTTACTCTTCTTCCATGCGAGTGTCGAATCTTTCATTGCGAAGCCTTCTTCTTTTATACCCATTTATCTGTGAACTCGTTTCACTCGTCGTCATAATTGAGAAGTGTGTTTTCGTCTAAATCCATATCAATTTATCCAGCCACTGACTACCTGTTACTTATCCGAGGACGAAGCCAAGCACGGCGCACGAAATCGGACACTTTGTTTACATGGGAGGAATCTCTCGTGTCTACCTGAACGACTCTCGGGTATCGAGGGTAACCATCCTGAAAATCAGAATAGAGAAGAATTTCTTTTGAGGAGGACCTATGTAAACGTTGGCAAGGTTAAAAGAATCCTCGCCGGGAATTGGGGGGTTGGGAGGAGGAGGTGGGTGGTGAGGAGTTTATTGATTTTCTTGGCCCCGAGGAAATTTGTGTTCCGAATATAGTTTTATTGGTCGGGGAATCCACGCCATATTTACCCTCGCTGGTACATGTAGTTTACCTGTGCCCGACCAGATGCTGGAGAAATTATTCAAAAGTTTTTTGGTTCTTGTTTTCATCATCATCGTCGTCATTGTGTTTCATTATTGTTTTGTGTTTTTGTTTTTTAGTGAGAAGTTTTGAAAAGATGAAGATCGTGAAATGAAAGTTTTTTTCAATTTGTTATTATTATTATTATTATTAAGACAATGAACCTATTCATAATTAACTAGCCCACCACGGGGCCAATGACTTGAAATTCTTAAGATTCCAAAGAATATTACGGTGTTCATTCAAAAGAAGTTTTAGGAGGTAATGGGAGTTACCGATAGAGATCAGTTATTAGAAAAACATAAATTAACAAAATTAGTAAATAGGTAAAAATATTAGAATACAAAGATGAATTGCATTGGGGTCGTTTCAGAAATGAAGTAGCTACACACAAAACATATATATATATTTATATATGTATATATATATATATATATTATATATATAATATATATATATATATATATATATATCTCAAAAAATCACCATAACGTGACTGGAAAATCTTCAAGTAATCAAAGTCCACAATTATGTAAAATGTGTATAAAAACATACATAAAAAACGGGAGCTTTCGTCTACTTTGATCAGTAGAGTACGGCAGATGAGGTCTACTGATCAAGTAGACGAAAGCTCCCGTTTTTTTTGTATTTTTAATACACATTTTACATAATTGTGGACTTTGATTACTTGAAAATATATATATATATATATATATATATATATATATATATATATATATATATATATATTTAATATATGTATGTATGTATATGTATATGCACATGTATATATATATATATATATATATATATATATATATATATATATATTTTATTTATATATATATATATATATATATATAATATACGAAAAACATATTGAGCTCCTTTTCATCTTCTCTAGATCTGGCGTTGGAAGAAGGTAATTATTTTATTATTCAGTGATTAAACACAAAGAACAGTAATTAGGCCACGAGGGTATTGACCGAGGAGGAGAGATGAATGGAACCGAACAGTTTCGTGAAGTGTTTAAAAACGAACTCTATCCGAGTTCCGCCTTTCCTCTGGTTATAAATAAATGTGTTCTTGGAAACATTCTCTGGCAAATAATTGGGAACAAAACTTTTCAATCTCAGCTTTAAATATGATGTACTTGGAAATTTTAAATATGTGTTTTTGGAAAAGTTCTCAGGCTGATAATTAAAAAAAAAAACTGTTTAAATCTACAGTTTAATATGATGTTCTTGGAAACATTATTTGGTCAATGATAAAAAAAACGTTTTAAGTCTAAATTTTTAAGTTTTAAATCTGAAATATAAATATGTTCTTGGAAAGTTTTCAGACAAATAATTGGGAGAAAAACTTTAAATCTGACATTTAAATATGATGTTCCTGGAAAAGTTCTCAAACGAATAATTGGGAAAAAACTTTTTTTTAAATTTAAAATTTAAATATGGTGATCTTGGAAAAGTTCTGTGACAAATAATAACAAAAGTTTTAAATCTAAAATTTAAATATGATGATCTTGGAAAAAGTGATCAGACAAATAAATAAAAGAAAGTTAAATCGACAATTTAATATGATATTCTTGGAAAAGTTTCTAGGCAAATAATTAAAAAAAAAATTG
>NC_061104.1:51464642-51487142 GCF_015104395.2 Macrobrachium nipponense | reverse complement strand
TACTACATACATACACACACACACACACACACACACACACACATATATATATATATATATATATACATATATATACATATATATATGTATATGTGCGTGTATATATGTATATATATATACTATATACCCCTTTGGGAATGCCTACCAGTCCCTGTAGGGGGGTAGTGCCGTCATTGGACCTCATTCGGTGCACTGTAGGCATTACTTAGGGTTCTTTGCATCGTGCCTCAGGCCCCTAGCTGCAACCACTCGTTCCTACTAGTACCTCCTTTCATATTCTCTTTCTTCAATGTGGCTTTCCACCCTCTCTAACAATTAATTCACAGTGCAACTGCGAGGTTTTGCTCCTGTTGCGCCTTTCAACCTTCTTCCTGTCCATTTCCTTTTCAGCGTTTGAATGACCTCGTGGGTCCCATTCAGCTTGGCCTTTGGCCTAGATTCTATGATCTAATCCAATGATTATCACTCCAAAGACTGATATCCAAATGAAGAAATTCGCGAATTCATGGAGGTCATAAGGATCCCTTGTGTTGTCCTATGGGGACCTATTATTATATAATAATATATTATATATATATATTATATTATATATATATAATATATATAATATTATATGATATAATATATATATATTAAATATATAATATACTCGGCCCTCAAAAGCAGGACATTTCCTTAAGTGATGCAAATTGGAATACATAGCATTTCCTTTAATATGTAACAAAGACTTTCCTGAAATGTAAATTGCAAATAAGTAACCTTAGCAGAATGTTTAGTCTATCCACCATAATCATTGGGCACGTGGCATTTTGTTAGGGAGGAATACCCTGGTTTCTCTGGGTAAACACCAGCAGTATGTCACAGTGACTGCCCCACAGTCGCTGTTAGTTAATGACGCAAACATAAACAGGCAGATTACTGTCCTTTTTATCTATTTACTAGCTGACCAACCCGGTGCTGCCTGGGAAAATGCTGAATGACAAACTATAAACTTTCTTGGACTTGAAGGGCATCAGGAATGTCACTATTCATCTCGGCAACCTTGAAAACTACGTATTAAACTGTTATCTGTTGTTTTCAGTTATTTTGACATGTCACCCCCTCCCAACCCCCTTCTCACCCTCCTCCCTATTGGGGCTAAACTGGGACTTAAAGGGCATCGGGAGTGTCACTGTTCATCTCAGAGGCCTCAAAAACTATGGATTAGACACTAATATCTGGCGTTTTGGTTATTTTTACATTTGATTCCCCACACCCCATCCATCCCTACCCCCCAGTAGTCTTTTCCGGATGGTAAGTCATATGTTTACCAGGTTTGGTTGCAATTGCTCTGTACGTTCCAGAGTTATGCTGGAACATTCACACACACCCATACATACGTACATTTATGTATATAGATTAATCTATTATTAGTTTATTAATGTGTTTTCATATTTTTATTAAGTGATATCTCTTTCTGTATTTCCCGTTACCTCCTCTTACTTCTTCATAATGAACACATTGTTCTTTGGAAGCTTGAATTTTAAGTCAGTGGCCCCTGTGGTGGGCTTGTTCCAGATGAATAGGGTTCATCTTCTGAATATATAATAATAATAATAATAATAATAATAATAATAATAATAATAATAATAATAATAATAATAATAATTGATTTAGGTGTATTTCTAAGGCAGTTTTTTTAACAAGCAAGTAGATTTTTATTCATTTATTGCAACTGACTTGAACGTGCTTACCTCTGTGGCTGTAATCACAAGTGAACTTTCGATTATTTCTCTAATTAAAGCATCAGTCAAGAGGTAGGTCTAGCCTTTCGTGTTTTTCCTTTCCCTCGTCCGCTTGCTCCCATCGGGCCTGGGCTATATAAAGGCTCGAAGTTATAGAGAAGAATAATATTAAGTGTCTGGTTTATTCGTTATTTCAACTCTAAACCGTAGCTTCATCCCGTTGTGGAGTAATGCAAGGCGTTTGCAGCGTTCCTTCGGCCCCCCTAGTTGCAGACGCTTTTTAGCCTTTTGCTTTGCCTCCATCACAGCTTCCTTTCTTACATCTTGCTGTCCAACCCCTCTGACTATTACCCCTTGGTGAAACTGTGTGCATTTTCTCCCAGTTTTCACCTTTAGTTCCTTGGTCTTTATCTCCTCTATATTCTAGATCTCTATCTTGCTTTCCAACCACTTTTAAAACTGCCCCGGTGCTTGGCTTTGTAGCTTCAATTTCACGATTCCCGTCAGAGGAGAGCACCATCAGTGCATCGCGGTTCTTTATAGCGTCCCTACCGCCCATTGCTGCGACCCCTTTCATTCCTTTTACTGCACCTCCATTCATATTCTCTTCCTTCCATCTTACTTTCCTCAACCCTCTTCTAATAGTTGTTTCATAACGCAGCCGTTGGGTTTTCCTCCTGTTACACCTTGAAAGTCTTTTTACACTCCATTTCGGCATTGAATGACCTCATGGGTACCAGCGTTTGGCCTTTGGGTGCAAAATCTGCTTTCCATTCCATTCAGACCATAACCTCTCTTCGTTTTGTTTCAGAATTCAGGTACAAAATATTCCGTTGAAGTTGTTGAAGGATGACGTTGCAATGCATTAGAATATTGTGCCTGTGAGATGTGCATTAATATTGGGTGAATAAGCAGATATACAGTTCTGTTAATTGTATTTGCTTCCAGTGAGTGCGTGCGATGCAAAAGCTGGGTGCCGAGCAAATGTCATAAAATTCCTGCTGCTCTAAATTCTCCGTGAAAATGCGAATTCTGACTCTTAACACTGTGTACACATGTTTAAAATATATGCACGCAGCGTGAGGTAGCTTGAAGGAAGGTGACTGTCCCATTCCTCTCTCTCTCTCTCTCTCTCTCTCTCTCTCTCTCTCTCAGTGAAAATGGAAGCATTGGGTCTAACTGTGTATGTGTATTATATATAGGAGGGTGACTCTCTCTCTCTCTCTCTCTCTCTCTCTCTCTCTCTCTCTCTCTCTCTCTCTCTCTCTCTCAACTTTTCTTTTTAGTGCAACAATATCTGGTTGGAACTGTAAATACTTGCGAACGCATTTGCATATTTTGTTTGGTTTGGAATTCCGTTGCGCTCAGACTGTCCTCGTTGGTGGTCACATTAACATTTTGTGGTCAAAAACGAGCGATGTTGCAATTTATTTGGAAGTTATTATTGTCCACTTATTCCTGTGACACATTTCAGCTGCCCTTACATAATGCTTCTGAAAATGGATTTTATTACTATAGTAGATTCACATCAACGGTGCATCTGATATCTAGGCCAGTCCCTTTCGACGCTCCTGATTGGCTGTTGATAAGCCAGTCACAGGGCTGGAAACTCTCAATCTCTCGAGAGTTCACATAGGCAGGATGTGCGTTCCACCTCTCCTGTGAGATACTCTTGAAAGACGTATCCCTCAGGAGAGGTGGAACATACAACCTACCTATGTGAACTCTCGAGTTTCCAGCCATGTGATTGGCTTATCAACAACCAATCAGGAATGTCATAAGGGACTGGCCTGGACAATAGATGCATGGTTGATGTGAATCTACTCTAGTTACAGAGGGAAATTATCAGTTCACTTTAAGCGTGAGAGGTGACATCAGCATTTTGTGGTTAAAACGAGCGATTTTCCAATTTATCTTGAAGTTATTATTGTCCACTTACACTTGTTAGACATTTTTGTTTTAGTTTTCTACCAAAGAAAACTACTGAGATGGCTACTTGTCTGTCTGTCCGTCCCCACTTTTTTTCCACCGCCCTCAGAACTTAGAAACTACTGAGGCTAGAGGGCTTCAAATTGGTATGCTGAACATCCACCTCCAATGATCAAACATACCAAATTTCAACCCTCGAGTCTCAATAGTTTTTATTTTTATTTGAAGTCAAAGTTACCCATGATCGTACTTGTTGCAATGCCGTGTTTTGAAAGTTTCATGGGCAGCGGCTCACACAGCATTATACCGAGACCACCGAAAGATGTATCTGTTTTCGGTGGCCCTGATTTTTTACTCGTTTCTTATGGTTTGTGAAAGTAGCCTCCGTTGCTCATTACCGCCGGAAAATATCATTACACTTGAAAGTGATTCGGTGAAATGTTAACTACTGTTTATATTCTGAGAGCTTGATGTACACTGGTGTTTATTCTTACTCTTCAATGTGTGCTTTGATGAATGACAGTATCTCATATAACTATTCGCCGTGTTTACTCTCATACTTGACTTTTAGCGGATTAAGTTTCATGTCGACAAAATGTTTGCAAAAGCTACACGGGAGTTTGACTTCTTCTTTAAACCAGCTGCGTGACTCCAGCTAATTTCGTCCTAAGTAAAATATAAAGAAATTTCACGAGTTTCCTTTCTAAAAATATAATTGCATTAAGCCATTCCATCTCGTTTTAGTGTTAATTGAAGTTAATGCCTAACATCAAATTGCACTTAACAAAATTTTGTTTTGAGTTATATGTAGAAATTTACATACTTTTTATGTTTAGTTATCTTTGGTATTTAGATAAGTTTTCACTCTTTTTCTCGTATACAAAGGAAGAATCATTCCTCTCACTCGTTCTGTTGGAATATTTCCCTCATAGAATATACCTTATGCATCCTGGTCAACCAACAGCATATCACTTGTAATCATCATGGTGATTTTCTATTCTTTAATTTTCCATTCTTTCCTTTTATTCTTTTGCTTTCGTAATAACGTCAAAATACTTTTCTGCAAGAAGTTTCAAACTCCTTCCACTCTGCCACCATTCAGTGCTGCCTTGCCTCCCACTCAGAAAAGCATTTCTGAGTTTGTAAAAGCATTATCAACCATTCCACTCAAATTTAGGCTTCCTTTTGCCTTTTCTTTTACTTCAAGTAAATAATGAACAACTATACCTCCAACTGTTCCTGTTCTTAAAATTACATCCATCAACTAACTCTACCATCAAGTTTGTACTAATGTACAACCTGACAAACTCATCCTCGCCATTTTCTCTTTCCAAAGTATATAATTATATATATTATTCTTCAGAAAGCATATATTTCCATCAGCCTGTTTCCTTTCCGAATGCATTAGTACTTCTCCATTTAGATTGCCTAGCACAACCACCTTTTCACGCACCTCAGGCCCAACAGGATTCAAATCCCCCAAAACAATCATTGTCTCATTCCTTTTCACTAGGCAGTTCATACTAGTGTGTATGAGCTAATACTGAAAAGGAATGAGCTAATGACTGTTTTGGGGAAATGGAATCCTGTTGGGCCTAAGGTGCGTGAATGGGTGGCTGTGCTAGGCGATCTGAATGCAAAAGTACTAATGTGTTTGGAAAGGAAACTGACTGATGGAAATACGTGGCTTTGCAGTATGATTATGTGTATATATATATATTATATATATATATAATAATTAAATATATAATAATATATATAATATATATATATTAGATATATTAAGGAATGGCGAGGAAGTATTTCAGATTATACTGCTGCTACTTTTTCTCTTGCTCAACTCATACTTAATCATATGCTCTTGGAAGTAACACATCGATACAACTTTCAGACGCTACTTATGAAGGTAAATTCGTCGTTCCTTAAAATGCATCCATTATTTTGAACTGCCCTTTATTTTGTTTCTTTTATTTCAAACCCCATCAGTTCTCGCCTTCCCAAATTCTGTTTTCACTCCGTTGATATTTTTCTTATTTCTCTTTCTGGTGATGCGTTTATTGTTGTTTTGTTGATGTTTTTGTTGTCGTACCTTACTGATAATTCAGCCATTTGCAAATTTCCCTCCACTTGGAAAAGACGAAATTTAATGCAGAGAGAGAGAGAGAGGAAAAGTGGAAATATCGATAAAGTCATCTCTGACGAGCGATTTGCCTATCGTTTGCGTAATAGACTCTCTCTCTCTCTCTCTCTCTCTCTCTCTCTCTCTCTCTCTCTCTCTCTCACCTGTGAGGAGAGGGCCTGCTTCCATCGGGGCTTGTATCTCTGCTTGTTATGCTCCAACGCTGCCACTTACCTCATTTATTTGGGTGCCTTCCGCCCTTTATCACCATCCACCTCCTTTCCCCCTGCCCATGCCCCCTCCCCTCCCCTCCCCTCCCCCTCCCTCCCCTCCCCTCCCTCCCCCTCCCCCTCCCTTTCCTGATGCGCCTGTAAAATGCTTCCCAGGTGGTTTGGTAAGAGCCACTTACACCTCAGTTTCTCACGCATCTCCTCTACCTTGCTCGTTCCCGTAAGATGGGTAGCACCATCAACGCACCTCACGCGGTGCACTGTAGGCATTACTTTATGTTCGTTGCAGCGTCCCTTCCATAGGCCCCCAAGCTGCAACCCCTTTCCTTCCTGTTACTGTACCTCCGTTCGTATTCTCTTTCTTCCATCTTGCTTCCCTCGAACCTTTACTAACAATTGATCCTATTACACCTTTTAGACCTTTTTGCTGTCCGTTTCCCTATCAGCGCTGAATGACCTCATAAGTCCCAGCACTTGGCCGGTGGGCTAAATCCTTTATTGTAGTCTAGTCTGGCAAGACGTCGGTTTCTCTGTCTGTAGGTGGTCGATTTTGCTTTTGATTCTTTACTACAGGTATTAGTATTATTTTTAATTCGTGAACTCCTCCATCTGCAACAAGTTTTGAACGGCTTGAGCAAGAAGAAGAAGAAGAAGAAGAAAAGGAGCAGGAGGAGGGGGAGGAGGAGGAAGAGGAGCCGCGAGGGTCATTAGAATTCCGAAGTCCCGTCTCTTCCTCATCGTCATTAAAAGTTTTCGCGTCTGGGATATTCGCGAGTTGGCGCTGATGGCCGCTCTTTTTAAAAAGCGATGTGTTCCGAGCGTTAATTTCTCCTCTCGATTTTTTCTTAATCATTTTTTTTCTTTTTATTCTCATTGTCTGACTGAAGAAGGGTGACTGGGGGGAATTCCAAATGGGCTAAGAAAGCAAGCGTGAGTCTCTTGGGGGTCATCCCCTCTTGCTTGCTGGCTGTGCCTGAATATATATATATATATATATATATATATATATATATATATATATATATATATATATATGTGTGTGTGTGTGTGTTTGTTTGTGGAGAATGAACCTGTTTTGTTTGGGAAAACTCCTTATCACGAATGAATATATTGTTCTAAGATTCACAATAATAATAAAAAAAGTTAAGAGTTCGTGTATAATATAAAAACACTTTTCAAAACTTTCGAACCCTTCCCTGGGTCCATCTTCGATCCATTTTATTACAGAACTGTAATACTTACCATTACCATTAACAGAATAAAAGAAATACTATGCGTACTAGATTACTCACGGAAAACAATATCTGTATTATATAATAAATCAGAAATACCACTGGCTAAATGGTTGACCATACAGTCAAATACACTCCCAAAGTGGACATTCCAAGATTTTTTCAAGCATCCTAAAGTTAACAAAGTACTGTAAGTAACCAATGAAATACATAATAAATGAATAGGGCAACTATAGAATAAGATTCCATGTTACCACTCCGGCACTCACATTCAGATTAGCAAAAATCCATAACATATATAATTCAAAATAAAGTTGAAGTAAAATAATCAAATTTTTAAATGAGTTATCTAGTCCCGAGTCCCTCTCCAACCTGCCCTCGACCCACGACAGTTGATTGACGAACAAGGTATGAGTATAACGTGTAGGTCAATATAGTTGGTTCAGCGGTCGGACTCAACTCGTCAACATCAAAGTGATTGAGCGTAACCTTCCAGCTTGGGAGTCGTGTGCCATGACTCGGATAGCATTGTTAGTGTTGTCCCAAACGTCAGCGTCAGCAGATTCCGTAAAGAACAGAACCAGCTGCTTATTCTTATTCTTATTCAGAAGATAAACTCGATCCGTGTGGAACAAGGCCACCACAGGGCCCACTGACTTAACATACAAGTTTCCAAGGAATATTATGGTGTTCACGCGAAAGAAGTAACAGAAGGCAATGGGAAATACAGAAAGAGGAGATTAGTTATTAGGAAAACTAAATCAATAGATATATAGATAAATAAATAGATAAAAATGTTAATTCAATTATTAAGATATAAAGTTGAATGGTATTAGGGTGGTAATGCATTGCATCTTCGCCTGAACTTCTGAAGTTCCAGTTGCACGAACTTCTGAAGTTTCAGTTGCACGAACTTCTGAAGTTCCAGTTGCACGAACTTCTGAAGTTCCAGATGGACGAACATCTGAAGCCCCAGTTACACGAACTTCTGAAGTTCCAGCTGCACTAACTTCGGAAGTCCCAGTTGCACGAACTTCTGAAGTTCCAGTTGCACGAACATCCTCAGTAGGGAAGCTGTTCCACAGTCCAGCGATGTGAGGAATAAAGGACCGCTGGAACTGAGAAGTTCGACAGCGCTGCTGTTCAGCAAATCTGGTTCTTCTCAACAGAAAACGGGATCACGTAGTTCGTGATATTCAGAAAAAAAAATTTCATCTTGCCCGAAATTCAGAGGCTGTTTATTGAAAGAGAGTCTGTCTGAGGGAAGGCATCAGAGTTATTGACTGCGGTCATAATGAGGGCACTTACCGTCCTTTCTCTGTCCCAGCGCTAAGGTAATTGCCCTAAAGGAAGACTGATTAACCGGGCGGCAATTACGGGAGGAGATGATTAGCAGTCCGCCGGCACAAATTGAGGTTCAGGCTTCTACTCAATTATGATGGAGTGTGATCAGTCCTACGGCTTCTGTTTAGTTTCTATTTTATTTTTATTTTTTTTCTTGGCAATCATTTTTTTTCCAGTAGTTGTTATTAAGTCTTCGTCGGAGTTGAACGTGATATCAATCAAGACTGGATACACTTGCTTCTATTTGCCGCGGCTTTTTTTTGAGAAGTGTAGTTTGGGAATTTCCAATATGGTGTTCAAGTTATGAATGTCATTTTTTCTTTTTAAAAAGAAAATTATATATATATATATATATATATATATATATATATATATATATATATATGAATAACTTTATCACGAAGTATATAAAACGTGTTACTATGTATAAATAAAGGTTTTGCCACGAAAGAAAATTAAAGGCGAGAGAGCCAAGAACTTTCGGTCTAGACCAAAAGTTCTCGGCTTTCTCGCCTTTCCTTTTCCTTCGTGGCAAAACTATATATATATATATATATATATATATATATATATATATATATATATATATATATATAATGTGTGTGTGTGTGTGTGTGTATACATAAATATAGTATATATATACACACAAGTGAAGTGACACAAACAAATCCTAACTCTCCTTGTTGGATTCGAACCCTCGAACTCGAATTTAGGTGTTGGTACTTGATGAGGTGTCACTGTGGTATAATCGCGAAGTTGAACAGTCATCGTAGCCATTGCAATGGCCATTGCAAGTATCTCATAACCAATAACCAATCGTGCCTCGGCTCGAATCCCACCATCGCGAGAAAGAAGGTCTCTTTATTCAATCTGAAATCATGACAACAATTTCATACCTTCATATGTTAAGCCTCAAGTGGCCCATTGCCGTCGAATTCACTTTCACGTGGGAAGAACTTATTTGTGAAAAATCTCTTTACCCTGCTTAGGATTGCCCCCTAGTGGGTAGGGTGATAGTAGCTATTATTTAAGGTTCTTTGCAACGTACCTTCCTCAGGCCCCGAACTGCAACCCCTCTCATTCCCTTTACTGTACCTCCTTTCATATTCTCTTTTTAACATTTTACTTCCACCATCTCCTAACAATTGTTTCATAGTGCAACTCCGAGGTCTTCCTCCTGTGATACCTTTAAAGCCTCTTTCATTCCCAGTTTCGCTTTCAGCGCTGAATGGCCTCATAGGTCCCAGTGCGTGGCATTTGGCCTAAATTTTATGTTCCATACCATTCCTGATTATACTCCGTTTTTTTCCATCTGTCCATCCGCCTGTGGTGTTTGCGTATGGTAACACTGCGCCCCGGGCTTTAGAGAGTTACGTTTTGTGTAAGTTTTAGGTAAATAAAAGGATATCTGGGTGTACATTTGCAACTGAAAAGTGTTTTAATAATTTACTGTATGCGAATTACACCTTTAATATTCGAAATAGGATATTATTATAATTGTTGAATGTCAGATGAATGTAACTATCTAAAGCCCGGGACGCAGTGTTACCATACGAAACACCTCAGGCGGATGGACAGATGAAAAAAAACAGAGTATAGTATTCCAATTTGTGTCTCTCTGGGATTGGAACATAAACATTCACCATAAACATTCAGCTCAGCTACTCTTGAATAATAATACTAATAGTAATAGATACGTTTGAGAGTTTGAGAAGGAAATTTCAAAAAGAATTGTAACCTAATGCTGAACAAATTTGCTCATATCGAAGTAGTATATGAATACGTTATCTCGCTGTCTTTGTTATTTTTTTAATAACTCCTTGTAGCCATGATGGAATTACTTGATAACAGCAGATATCAAAAAACGCGTAACTGTTTGTAGTGGATGCGTTTCATATGTTATCAAATAAGTTAGTAGAGAAGATGTAAATATCATCTGGATTTGTAAATTTCTAAAGGATAAAGAGTGAATTAGTCTGTTTAACCAAAAGTGAAAGTTATTCACTGTCTCATGAGTGAGTTAGCCTGTGTAATTCAGAATGAAAGTTATTCACGTGTGAACTGATCTGCATAATCCACAGAGAAAATTTTTCACGATGAGTAATTCAACACGTTGCATAATTTTGGTTAATGGAGAATATGTGACATTGTAATAGGAGAGCGAAATATGAAATAAATTTACCATGAAAAGACCTAGGCACCTTAGCGGCCATCGTTATGACCGAAGCACTTATGATCTGCAAACTGCGCGCAAGCACGCACACATAATCCTTATCACAGAGGAAGTCAGGGTCGAAGTTAGCCAGTAATCATGAGGACTATCTCTTCGAAACCCTATTTGTGGGGAATTGGGTTGGCGGGGGGGGGGGGGGGGGGGGTGGGGGGGGGAATTGAGAATTGAGTTTATTTAACCTCATGATATCGCTCTGGCGACACTTCTTGTCTATCTGTTTGGGTGGAAGTGGATGGAGGGGTGGGGGGAAGCAAAGTAAAACAAAATGGCGCCGTTTAATCTGTTGGCCAAACATTCCAGGCACGTGGAAAATACCAGGAGGAAGATGAGATGAAAATGTGGCAAAGGGGAAAGCTGATGATGATATTATTAATATTATTATTATTATTTAAAACATACACGCATTCTTACTGAACGAGCTGAAAGGACTTTAACTTCATAAGGAAGCTTAGTGTTTATTTGTGAGAAATATATATATATATATATATATAATATATATATATATATATATATATATATATATATATATATATCCCTATTAAAACATATTAATATTATATATTTAAAGGCCCATAAAAAATCTGGTTTAAATTTGAGGGCTATATTTCGGTAAACTGACTGCCACCCTTATCAAGTAGTGATTGACAGAGGTTGCATTTCTGAAGTATATAGTGGGAGATACGCCCTTAAATGATGCCTTCTGTCACCGCTAAGCCAACATTGGTTCTGTCAGATGTCTTAATGTGCTTCCTCGTTGCTTTAAGGAAGACATTGTCTATATGGTCAGAATCCCAGGCTCCATTGGAAAGGTTGATCCTATTATCTTGTTGTTTTATCACTGAAGGTTCTACCATCCGACATTTGTATCGACCGCTTGCTTCTCTTCATTTATATGATGGAAAATTGCCTAACTATGTTGTTCATATCTAACAGAGCTTATGTTGAATTAATCTTTCCATGAAAGATTCTCTTATGAATAAATAGTATGACATCACAATCCCTACAGGGGATTTCATAGACTCCTACGTCTTTAGAAATTGGTTTCTGCAACAAAATAATAGGATTAACCTTTCCATTGGAGCCTGGGACTCTGACCATATAGACAATATCTTCCTTAAGGCAACAATGAAGCGGATTAAAACAATTAACAGAACCAACTTCGGCTTAGCAGTGACCCCAAGCATCACCTAAGGGCATATCTCTCATATATATTTCGCAAATGTAACTTCTTCTCTCATTCACTACGTGATAAGGGTGGGAGTCAGTCCACCCAAATATAGTCCTTAGCTTTAAACCAGTGTTCCAATGGGCCTTTTATACTTGAGACGTATCCGTATTGCTTTCCTCAACCTTCTCCAAACATTTGACTCAGTGCTTTGAGGTTTTCCACCTGTTGTAACTCTCAGGCCTTTTTTCTCTCATTCCTCTTTCATAGCTGAATGATCTCATCATAGGTCCCAGCGCTTGGCCTTTGAACTAAACTTGTTATTCCATTCGCGTTCCAAATTCGGTCTTATGTTTGTGTCGCAAAGAGCGGCTGGCGCTCCTCAAAGGATCGGTGGAGGACGTCGTCGATGGCCTTTTGTCAAAGGATGACTAACGATCCTTCGCTGTCTTAACGAAGCATCATCCTGTGACCTTATACGAAAAATCGGTAATGAGTCCTCAGCGATAATAACTTATCAAAGTTTGTCGCCAGGTAATGCTGATCAGGTATGGCAGGGGGTGGGGGGCGGGGGAGGGAAGGAGAGAGGTGAGGGGGCGGGGTCCCAGGGTCTCCTCCTCCCCCTACCCTCCCCCGTCGCTTGCAACGTGTGCAATTGGGTTCATCATCCTTTTCATCTGCCGTTCGCTTCAGCCTTCGTTAACCCCTTGATTCTCGAATAATGATAGATTGATTAATTGATTGATGACGGCTGCTAAAGCTGGCGTTACAATAATGATATGATGGAACGGAAGTCATTCGGATCCTTCCTAAGAGGCTGAGAAGGTATCTCTCTCTCTCTCTCTCTCTCTCTCTCTCTTCGACCACTGTAATCCTCTTTAAAAAAAAAAAAAATCCATGTGCTGAGTTCTGAATTGACGCGTCTAGGACGCTCGCGTTCCATTGTGACAGACATGTCTGTTCAGTGGGATGTCCTCCTCTTCCTCTATTGTGCTTTTGCATTCCCTTCCGGGAAGTCCTCTTCGCATCTCCGATGATCACATCATCATGCTACACAAAGGAGGAGGAGCTGTAACGCAAAGGGACAAGTTTGTAGCCGCTTATAAAATGAAAGCTCTCAAGGGGCGGTATTGATTTAACAGCCGTGTTTGTGCCACAGATTTCTCACCATGACGCTCATTTGGGTGCTCAGGCCTCATTGCGAGGCTTATTGCAGCGCACACAAGATCGTCAGGCCTGTTTGAGAGATGTGTATTTCTGGTGATAGAAGTTCACTCTCGACGTGGTTCGGAAGTCACGTAGAGCCGTTGGTCCTGTTGCTGAATAACCACTGGTTCCATGCAACGTAAAAACACCATACAAAAAAAAAATGCATTTCTACCCTGACGATATTCGCCTTGTATTTTTACAGTTTGATCTGTTTGTTGATTTATTGATATATTTTTTTTTCTTTTTTTAATATGTGATATCTCTTCTTCTTGTATTTCCCTTTGGCTCCTCATACATCTTTGGAAGTCTGAATTTCAAGTCAATGGCCCCTGAGGTGAACTTTTTCCTTATGAATAGGGATCGTCTTCTGAATATAATAATAATAATAATAATAATAATAATAATAATAATAATCATTATCATTGCACGTCCCGTACAATTATGACTTTTCTAGAGGATGTAATTAAAACTAGTTTGGTGACGTGTCTCCGTCGTCCCCAGAAGGGTTTAGTGCTGTCAGTGCACCACACGCGCTGCATTGTAGGCATTATTTAATGTTTTTTTTAGCTTCCATCCCTAGGCCCCTTAGCTTGGTAACCCTTTCGTTCCTTTTACTGTACCTCCATCCATATTCTCTTTCTTCCATCTGACTTCCCGCAACCCTCTCCTGACGATTGATTGATAGTGCAACCTCGAGGTTCTCCTGGTGTTACACCTTTCAAGCCTTCTTACTCTCGATTTCTGTTGCAGCGATGAATGACCTCGTAGGTCCCAGCGCTTGGTCTTAAATTCCATGTTCTGTATTCAGTTTTTTCTCCGTCGCATATCTTAGCTTCAAGCGTTCTTATTCACCTCCCTTCCCTTTAAATAAAAAAAACAAAAGTATAAATGGTTGATTCTTCGTAATATAACATTTCCCTGGCGCTGCTCACTCGACGTAGCGCAGCTGAGTAAGTAAGTAGTTTAATGCGTCTGAAATGCGTCTGAGCTTGTGCAATTGATAGTTTGGCCTTTACATTTCATGAATTAATAATTCCTGGCCTTCCGTTCAGGCTCGTGTGATACAGGTGGTCTGGTTTTGCGTTTAAATCGTGAGATACAGATGGTTTTGGGCGGAAGTTGTCGCCCATGTTTCGTTCGCTCGCCTATAATATCGTTAAAAATTACTCACGGTAGCTTGAGTCCTGAAATGGAGAAACAAACCCACAGTTATTTATAGGGAACTCATTTTACTGTACCTCCTTTCACATTCTATTTCATCCATCTTACTTTCCTGAACCCTCTCCTAACAATTGCTTGATAGTGCAACTGCTTTGAGGTTTTCCTCCTGTTACACCTATTAACCTTTTTATGTCAGTTTCCATTTTAGTGCTGAATGGCCTCATAGATCCCAGTGCTTGGCCTTTGGCCTAAATTCCATATTCAATTCAATTTATGAGTAAGTACATTTAAACATAATCTACAAAGAGCTTTTGGGAATCTGTTCGATTACCCTTCTCAAAAAAGGAATCACCAAGGCTCACTGTTTAGATTTATATGCTTGCCCATAAATAACTGTGGATTTCTTTCTCCAATTATATCATTATCGCAGCATCATTATCATGGTTAATGGTGGTCATTTTGCTTCTGTTTTTCCCGTTTTTCATCCCTTTCCATTCCTTTTGCTATACCTCCATTCAAATTGTCTTCCTTCCATCTTGCTTTCCTCAACCCTCTTTCTAACAGTTGTTTCATAGTGCTTCACCTGCTTTGAGGTTTTCCTCCAGTTACACCTTTTAACATTCTTACTGTCATTCGAAATTAGCTACATAACGTAAAGATGGGAATAAAGAAAGACGTCAGTTATTAGAACAATAGATGAATAAAAAAATTGATGAAGGAACAAAAACGTGAAAATATCAAAAGCAAAGTTGAATTGTATAAGGGCAGTACAGGGTTGCCGTTTTGAGGAATTTCGTCTATTAGTGTGGCTTTCTGGTGATATCTGGCTTTTCCGACCACAGGCCACGGCACTGAAGAAAAGAATTCTTCACTTTGCCTTTTTATGTTTTATTGTGAAAATAAGCTATAAAACATATCCTGCTTATTTATACAAATGAATTTTATTAAAATACTTTATTTTTCTTCGTCAAAAAATGCTATATTAAGCTAGTGACGTGTAGTTTTCTAACATCACGGAAAATAATTCTACATCGGAAAATACGCATTCTAACCATTAAATCATAAATACAATAAAAAATCAGATGAACTGCACATGGTAACACTGATAAAAGCCAATGTTGTGAAGAAAAAATGGCATCACTGGGGCAGTAAGGCATTGCTTCTTGCCCTGAACTTCTGAAGTTCTAATTGCACATCCTCAGGTAGGCTGGAAGTTCCACAGTCTAACGTTGTGAGGAATGAAGGACCTCTCAAACTTGAGAAGTTCGACTACGAGGAACATTTACTGCATATTGGTGCTTCTGCTGTTCAGCGAATCAAATTATTCTCGGCAAGGAAAAGAGATCAGGGATCAGCTGTGAATGTGAGTCAGAACCGAAAACGTTGCAGACGCCTTTGAAAGTAATTAAAATTACAGATCTGTTTCTACGAACTTTATAGATAAATCAGAACCTGAATGAAACGTAGTGGAGATTACTCCACAGGTGGCAAGGAGTTCAACTCTTTTAATAAAACCACAAGGACAAAACACGATGTCCAGAAAGGAACAGACTGCGTAACCTAAGAATGATTCTGCAGTAACAAAGGCAACAGCAATATGTTACCGCTGCTACTGTATAATGTATTCAGGAAGGCTTTCACATAAGCTTTGTCACTTCAATTTTCTGTACAATAAAGCTATTGAGACTGCTCTTTGTCTGTCCGTCCGCCCTTTTTCTTTCCGCCCTCGCATTTCCCCACCAAATTTCCTCAAAAGACGAGCTAATTAGAAGCTCTGAAGAATAACAAAATCTTTTGAAACCCCCTTCCCCAGAATGGAGAAAAATTGGATTACGCCAGTTCATCGAAATAGGGACGAAATACCTACCACAGAATAACTTGTACGCCATAAATCAAGTGTTAGTGTCAAATACTCTAATATACGCAAAACAACAACAACAATAATAATAACAATAATAAAACATACAAACGAAATGAGGTTGAATCCAAAATAAAACAAAAGCAACGCGAACATGCCTGCTTGTATTCCATAGTATTTACCAAAATGCATACAAGGACGTGAACTATGCTCGAAGGAGAGAGAGAGAGAGAGAGAGAGAGAGAGTGTGTGTGTGTGTGTGCTTTTAAAGGCGATGTGAATAAGATGGAAATGTGTTCAGCTGGGTGTTCATGACTAGAGAGGAATTCACGGTACGTAAACAGCGTATTCTGTTGTCTACTGCCAAAGATGTGATGGAAGATACCGTATATTTATTCGTGTATGTATGTATGTATGTGTATATATATATATATATATATATTATATATATATATATATATATATATATATATATATATATATATCCATCCATACATACATACATACATACGTACATACATACATATACAAGTTTGCCCATGACATTTGCAACCTGAATGCCTTTTATGTTCAACTGTTCACTTACCGTGAAATCCTCTCAGTTATCAACACCCAGTTGAACACATTTCCATCTTATTCACATCGCCTTTAAAAGCAAACTTCTCTCTCTCTCTCTCTCTCTCTCTCTCTCTCTCTCTCTCTCTCTCTCTCTCTCTCTCCTTCGAGTATAGTTCACGTCTTTGTATGCATTTTGGTAAATACTATGGCATAGAAGCAATCATGTTCGCGTTGCTTTTGTTTCATTTTGGATTCAACCTTATTCATTTTTATGTCATTATTGTTGTTGTTGTTGTTGTTGTTGTTGTTTTGCGTATATTAGAGTTTTTGACCTTAATACTTTTGTTTTATGACGTGTAAGTTATTCTGTGGTGGTTATTTCGTCCCTAGTTCGACGAACTGGCGTTATACAACTTTTCTCCATTCTGAGGAAGGGGGTTTGAAAAGGTTTTTTTTATTATTCAGGCCTTTTAATTATGGTAAGAGTATCAAAATCCGAGATACGTTGACTGGAAAACGTAGAGAAAACGAGTTTTCTCTACAGCGTATAATGCTGTATGAAACTCTCAGGCCACGCCCCCATGAAATTTTCAACCAAGACTCGGTGGTGGCCTGTATTGTCTTCACCTACATAGTCACCAGACGCACGATCATGGCTAACTTACCTTAAATAAAATAAAACCTGCTGAGGCTAGAGGGCTACAATTTGGTATGTTTGATGGTGGGAGGGTGGTTGATCAGCATACCAATTTGCAGCCCTCTAGACTCAGTAGTTCTTGAGATCTGAGGGCGGACAGCAAAAATGCGGACGGACAGACAAACGGCCATCTCAATAGTTTTCTTTTACAGAAAACTAAAAATGGGATACGGCAGTTTTTTCTAAACGGGACGATTTGACCCTGGAAGTCGCAATGGTCTCTAGACCTGGTTCCTTACTCAAAATATTGGTTTAGAACGACATTGTTATAAATTTATAAAAGCAACAAATTAAATTGCCATCTTAGGTAAATATGAACAACAGAGGTTATCCTGTCCCGAGCAGCATTTTATTGGAAGCTAAAATGAAAATCATCCGGTTGTGTGGTGTCTGTACTGCTTTTAAATGATAGGAAGGTTTTTATTTTCTCGAGGAGTATTATGATCTGGAAAATATGGAAAGACTTAGCTTCTTATTCCAAGTAAGGCATGTCACTTGAGGTAAAAGGGGTAATACTGCTTTTAAATATTAGTAATTATTTTCATTTAAATTGCCTCAGTAATCCCAATTCATATTATGATTTGTAAAATGCAGAAAGAAAATTAGCTTTTTTATTCCAAGTACGTCATGTTACTCAAATCAAAAAATGGTAATACATACACACACACACACACACACACACACACACACACACACACACATATATATTATATGGTATACCATATGAAGTAACAATGAATCCTCAAGTATTACGACTTTAGGGCGTAAGTATTTTTTTATAGTGATTTGATAAAAAAAATTACCTTTCAGGTCCATTATTTATAAAGTAAAATTGCATAAAAAAAATTGTTGTAGGTCTGAGGTTACATGATTTAAATAGAAGTAAATTTGATATGTCTTTTTTAGAATGGACATACATCATTGTTGATATATATAGACTATTTCCTAAATTCCCTATGGGTTGATGAAATCTGATATTTTCGTTTTGTCATTTAAAGTAAAAATGCATTTTTTTTTTTTAAGTTAAATGATTTAAATAAAAATAAATTCATAATGCCCTGTTTAGAATAAATATACAAAGCTGTTGATGTATTTAGATTATGTTCTATTTAAATACCCCCATGGAAAACTGGATAATTTATAAAAATTGGTTTCTTATAGGTCCCATTAATTTAAATTTAAAATTCTTATTAAAAAATGTACGTACATTGTTGTTGATATATTTAGACTATTTTTACTGTTTAAATTCTCCATTGACTGATGACAATTGACATTTTAGGGTTGTCTTTTAAAGTAAAAATGTTTTTTTTTTTAAGTTACATGATTTAAATCAAAGTAAATTCACAATGCCTGTTTAGAATAAACATACGTTCTTGATATATTTAGATATATGTTCTATTTAAATGTCCTATGAAAAGCTGGATGATTGATAAAAAAAATTGTCTTAATCAAATTAAATCATTTAAATAAGAGTGAATTTGAAGTGCCTGTTTTAGAATGTTCACACATCGTTGTTGATATATTTAGATATTCGTATTATTTAAATTCTCTTAAAAGGAAACAGGATTTTGATGATAATTAGGTTTCATCATTTATTGCATGATCAGAGCTCACTGTGTTATTTCGTCCATATATATGCTGTCAGTGGTTGTGGTCATTTTAAATTCTCATCAAATCAACAATTAGGTCAAATAATAATTTCCTTTTATTGTTCAAACAACTTAAATTATGCTGTAGTTTATACAACTTTATTTCACACATCTAACAGTCGATGAGCAGAAATATCCCTCTCTCTCTCTGTATGTATATATATATATATATATATATATATATATATATATTATATATATATATATATATATAGTCGTAAAGCTGGAGGAAGGAATGAAAGGAGTTGACCGAGCGCTTTCGTGTATTTTTCACACCTCGTCAGGGTCAAGTGATACAAAAATTCATTATTCGTTACAAAGACACCTCTGTGGCAGCAATACATAAACATAAAAACTATCGTACTACTATTTAAAAACTAATTGTCTAAAAATGTTATTTACAAGTAGTTCATCCAGTTTGTACATCCCGGGGCTGCTGTTGATCAATTGCCATCTCGAAACAAGATTAAAACAGCATAAATATAATGTTAGAACAGGGAATAATGCAAGCCGTTTTGTGTAACATATGAATGAATGCAACCCCACTATGAATTGGAGAGAAGCAAAAGAGATCATGTTCTGTAAAGACATCATAAAACTAAATATGTTGAATCATGTATAATAAAGAAAAATCGCGTAGATTTGATCAACCCACCAACCCTGTCAGTGAAACATGGGGTTATAGAGCATAAGGAGTATCACTATTCATCTCAGCGACCTCAAAAACTACGGATTAGACTCTAGTATCTCTCATTTTTGGTTATTTTTACATGTCATCTCCTTCCCACTCTCTGGTGCCAGCAATGTCCTAACACCCCCATAGTAGTCTTTTCCAGATGGCAATTCATATGCAGATCGAAATGAGGCATGATAAATTTGTAGAGTTTATATCCTTACTAAGTTTGAGCAGAAACTAGCCATATTTCAGGGAAGCCCTTCCCACCACCCCCGCCCCCTTTGGTGCCCTTTGGTACTGGTGATTTCTGACCCCACCCCAACCCCCGCAGTACCCTTTTCTAGATAATAAGTCATATGTATACCAAATATGTTTTGAACTTGCTCAGGGTATTTTACAGTCATGCTGGAACACACACATACACATACATACGTACCTACATACATCCATTTATATGTGTATAAATATATATGTGTATATTATATATATATATATATATATATATATATATATTATATATCCCCTTAAAAAACAGAGATATTTGAATGAGGTTCTACATTTCGACCGCCGCACATAGAGGTGACAGTCGGTGAAAAGTGGTGACCTCACCTTTATTTGATTTTTGCTCGGCCATCACTCCCACCAGCATCTCTCTGTCACCACCCACTCAGGGAAGTGGGGGTGGGGGGGGGGGGGGAGAGTGAGGAGAGGAGAAGCAGCAGCCCCAGGGAAAAGGGACATTTGGAGAAGCATTAAAACTTTGCCAGGGACCACCACACCGTGGGAAATGTCACAGCCCCTCTCTCTCTTCTCTCTCTCCTCTCTCTCTCTCTCTCTCTCGCTCTCTCTCTCTCTCTCTCTCACACCTAAGGGCGAGATTTTCCAGCAGATAGTATCTTTATTTCTCTCTCTCTATCTCGTTTTAGGATTGGGTGTAATTTTGTAAAAGAATTACGATCCGCATATATATATATATATATATATCATATATATATATATATATATAGATGTATATATATATAGTATATTATATATGTCTGACTGGGTTTATAGAATTTGAGAGTTCCTCGTTGGACGAGTGGTTTTCGCACTAGGCTATCAATCCGGTGGTCCGAAGTTCGATTCCTGGCTCGACCAACGCGGAATCAGAGAAATTTATTTCTGGCGATAGAAATTCATTTCTCGATATAATGTGGTTCGGATCCCACAATAATAAGCTGTAGGTCCCGTTGCTAGGTGACCAATTGGTTCCTAGCCACGTAAAAATATCTAATCCTTCGCGCCAGCCCTAGGAGAGCTGTTAATCCGCTCAATGGTCTGGTTAAACTAAAATATTCTTAACTTTATTGAATAAAAAACGGTGGTTGTGCTAGGTGACGCAAATGCAGTGCTTGATGAGAGTTATAGAGATGCTATTATCGATGGGTATTAACATCTCAGTAAATGAGAATGAGCATAGTCGTGAGGAGTATTTGGAAAAGGGTTGATTTATTGGAAATACATGCTTTGCAAAGTTCATTTGTATGTACACTTGCAGACGAGGAGTCGTTATGAGAGGAGCAGTTTGACTGATGAAATAGAGAGAAAAGGCTGTGGAGGTATATTTCTTCATTATTTGGTTGAAGAAAATTCTTAACTGATATAGAGGTTAAGTAACAGAGGAAGTGATGTAAATGCGGTTTTAAACGTAGAAAAACACAATCGATTTTGGTAAGGAAATGGGACAACCATGTAAGAAGGAAATGAATGAATAATGAGTCTTGGTTACAGATTTGGAAATGAAAAAGAAAAGTAAATGGAAAGCAAGGAAAGTTGAAGGATGGCGTCACGGAGCAACAGAAAATTTTCAAGGGTATAGGAAAGGAGGAAGAAGGGAATAATAATAGTGGTGGGCGGTGGCCTGAGAAAATGTCAATTTTCATGAGGGAAAGAAGAGACTATTTGATAAGTAATTGGCTGGGAGAAGAGCTCTTTTATAAGAGGGCTGATTAGGTAGTCGAGAAGAAGGTATAAAAATGAGACATATAATGAAATTAAAGTAAGGAAGTAGTTATTGAAGGAGGAGAATTTTATCCATCAATCTGCAAGGATGTAATTAGAGAAATGTTAATGAGCAAGTGGAACTTACGCCCAAACGTGGAACCAGAGGAATCTATCTCTGGTGATTAGAAATTCACTTCTCGATGTAATGTGGTTCGGATCCTACAATAAGCTATAGGTCCCGTTGCCAAGATACCAATTGGTTCCTAGCCACATGAAAAATATCTAATCCTTCGGGCCAGCCCTAGGAGAGCTTTTAATCAGCTCAGTGGTCTGGTTAAACTAAGATATACTTAACTTTTAGATGCGTTGCCTGAAGAGAATGCAGTGTAGTGTCGATGAGACAAATATTTTGGAGATTATCTCAAGAAAAGTTAGGAAGGATCTTTGTATCCGAATAATGTTAAGCGATCTGTGTATCCGAGTAATTTTAAGCGATCTGTGTATCCGAGTAATTTTAAGTGATCTGTGTATCCGAGTAATTTTAAGTGTTGTAATTGCACATTAGTTAAAGGCGAAGTTGATAGCTCGGTGGAAATATGTGTATTGATTAAATGTGTAACTTAACTTAGGATACCAGGAAACATATAAAGTAGAATCTAGTTGATAAAGTGAAATAACTGTAAATTGAGATAAAGAGGATGGTGCGTGGATCACTTCTTGTTAGTTTTGGAGA
>NC_061104.1:51433373-51464142 GCF_015104395.2 Macrobrachium nipponense | reverse complement strand
TGGTGATTAGAAATTCATTTCATGATATAACGTGGTTCTGATCCCACCATAAGCTGTAGGTCCTGTTGCTAGGTAACCAATTGGTTCTTAGCCACGTAAAAAATATCTAATCCTTAGGGCCAGCCTTAGGAGAACTATTAATCAGCTCAGTGGTCTGGTTAAGCTAAGATATATTTAACTATGGAAAAAATTATTCTAATAAAATTTCCTAAATAAATTTGTTTCCAAAACTAGACATTCCTTTCAACCTAAAATTTGCATACACATAAAATAGATTGACTGTTCAAATATATATAATATAGAACATAGGTCAAAGGCCAAGAGCTGGGGACCTATGAGGTCATTCAGCTGAAACGGAAAATGACTGTAAAAACGTTTGAAAGGTGTATGGTAGTGCTTTTACGTTGCATGGAACCTGTGGTTATTCAGCAAAGGGACCAACGACTTTACGTGACTTCCGAACAACGTCGAGAGTGAACTTCTGTCACCAGAAATACACTCCTCAATGGAATTGCCGAGAATCGAACCCGCGACCACCGAGGTGGAACGTTAATACCATACCAACCACGCCGCTGAGGCGCTTCAGGAGGAAAACCTCGCAGTTGCACTATGGAAAAATTATGAGAGGGTGGACAGTAAGATGGAAGAAAGAGAATATAAACGGAGGTTCAGTTGACCACAATTCTTTGAAGACTTGGACTGGGTCATGTGGCCTGTTCATCACAGATTTTTGGGCCAGACGAATGTGACCAATTCGAAGACAAGATAAAATAACCAAACCTATTTCATTTTGCTTCAAGAATGCCATCATCCTATGACAGGAACTGTTTCTACTAAAATGTTATTAGCTATCGTTACTAAATACCGCTACTGTCATTATTTAAATTGTTGCCTTTTATTTGGTCATTTACCTTAGTTGCCACATTGGGAAGAAACTGAAACCTTTATTTCTCGTACAAGAAAATTTATAGGACGATATTTTTGCATGGCTTCTACAACAGTTCTAGTCACTGATGATAAAAAATGTCATTGGTGGAATAATAATTATAATGATATTAATGACAGCAAAATTTACCAAGCGCATCCACGACTCAGCAGATTCAATATGAGTGTCGCCTGTGTATGTATGTATGTATGTATGTGTATATAGTATATATATATATATATATACACACTAAACAAACACAAACACACACACACACACACACACACACACACACACATATATATATATATATATATATATATATATATATATATATATACACATACATATGCACACACATAACGAATGCACGCATGTGAGGCAAAACATACATATCAACATACCTTTAGAGAGGTATAATAAAATCATAATATTTACGTTGAACAAAAATGAAAATAAAAACCACTGGACACCACCGAATCCCGCCATGTTATCAAAGTCACCCCAACCAAAAAATACAATAGGGCTTCGTAGAAAATCAATAGAAGAGGAACATACGACTTTTCCTATAAATTCCAGGCGGGGAATCCGTCCTGTATTCAGAAATCCCGTCAGGTATTCAAACATCTTTCATGATTGAAGAAAAACATCGGTCCTGCTGCTATACCTCGTCGGACTGTGGGCGGGGGGGACTTTTCGGTTTATCATATTCAGCGAGACATTTCGAAACTGACCGCAAATACCCTGGAACCTCTGTATATTGCAAGGCAATTTCGCTCAATGTTTGACGTGCGGCTCTATCACGTAGTGCCCTGAGAGAAGAGAGAGCGAGAGAGAGAGAGAGAGAGAGAGAGAGAGAGAGAGGAGAGAGAGAAGAGAATTTGAGGGGGGTATATTATTATAACTTCTTCTTCTCCTTCTTCTTCCCAGCTTGTTCCCATTTTTATATGGGGTCGCCGTTTCGGATGAGCCGTTTCCATCTATTTCTATCTTGTGCTTCTGCTCATCAATCATTCCTTCTCATTTAAGTCTCCTCTCACACAGTCCTTCCATCTCTTCTTGGTCTCCCTCTTTTTCTTCTTCCTGCACCTCCACCCCCATAGTATGTCTCCCAGCGTGGTCCTCATCTCTCCTTAACAGGTGTCCATACCATCTCAGCCTCCCCTCCTGCACTTTCTTTGATACTTCCACCACCTTAGTTGACCCCTTATGTAGTCATTTTCTGATCCTATCCACTCTTGTCACCCCAGACATCCACCTAAGCATTCTCATTTCTGCCACATCCATCTTCTTCTGCTCTGCTTTTCTCATGCTTGCTGTTTCCGTACCATACAGCATTGCTGTTCTTACCACCGTCTTGTGAAATTTTCCTTTCCTTTTAACCTAAGCGGCACTCTTTTGTCACAAAGAACTCCCGAGGCCGCTCTCCAGTTGTTCCAGCCTGCCTGTACCCGATGTTTTTACTTCTTCTTCCATACTTCCTCCAGCGTTAACAAAAGATCCCAAATACAAATTACTTATAACAACTCTCCTTATTTGCTCTCCACCAAGCTGAATACTTTCTCTATCATCCCCCTCAGTGGTGGTACACATATATTCTGTCTTGGATCTACTTATTCTCATCCCTCTGTCCTCCAGTACTTGTCTCCATCTTTCCAATTTCACTTCCAGATCTTCCTGCTCTCTGCACACAGAACAATATCATCCGCATACAATATGTTCCATGGTACTGTCTCCCTCCTACTTCCTCTATTAAATAACATCCATCACTATGTTAAAGATAAATGGGCTCAGAGCCGACCCTGGTGTAATCCTACTCTCGCCTCAAAAACCTTCTGTCTCCCCAACACTGCTCCTCACTCTGGTAAATACATTCCGGTACATCTCTTGTATCAATCGCACATACTTCTCTGGCACCATCTTCTCCCTCAGGCTCCTCCATACCTCTTGTCTCGGGACTCGGTCATAAGCCTTTTCAAGGTCAATGAATACCATATGTAGGTCCCTTTGTCTTTCCCCGAATTCTCCATTATTTGCCTCAGACAAAATATACCATCTGTTGTTCCCCTTCCTTCATAAATCCCATCTGCTCTTTACCTATTTGTACTTCTTCTCTCAGTCTAGCATCTATCATCCTTTCCACCAGTATCTTCAAAGTGTGGGACATCAATTTAATGCCCCTATAATTCCCACACTCTTGGACATCGCCTTTCCCTTTAAAAATTGGGATCAATATACTCCCACGCCACTCATTTGTATCTTTTCCTGTTCAAGGATCTTTATCATAAGATCGTACAGTATATCCACTCCTTCATCTCCTAATGCGTTTCCATGCCTCCACCGGGATCATGTCTGGTCCGGTTTGCCTCCCATTCTTCATCTTCTTCAGTGCATTTAGTACCTCTTGCCTAGAAAACCTCATTACCATGCCAATGTTCACTTGCCCATCCTCTCTTATTAGTCTATTATTTTCTTCATTTAACAACTGTTCGAAATATTCTTTCCATCTCTTCACAATGTCCTTCCTCCTTTCTAAGCACTACACCCTCTGGATCCTTTATTTGTTGATATGTGTTATATCTTTGGGTGCTCTTATTTTCTAGCCTTTGATAGCTTGATCATCTTCTTTAATCCTTCCTTTGTCCCCAGCTCATAATACACATCATCATACGACTTTGCTTTAGCTTGGGCTACCACCTTTTTCACCACCTTGTTTTTCTCTCTGTACCTATTTCTGTCTTCCACTGACTGTGACTCTTCCCTCTTTTCTTTGCCTCCTCTTATCTTTTACTACTTTCTCAATGTCTTCATCCCACCACCAACTCTCCTTTTCTTCCCATATGATACCAGATGTCTCTCCTAGCAGCTCCTTTCCATGCCTTCTTATTACTGCTGCATTTCGTGCCCACCATTCTTGAACATCTTCAATCCCTATATCAATATCCTCCAAAACCCTCCTCTTAAACTCTCTCTTCTTATCCCCTTCCTTCTGTAATTCGTACCATTTAATTTTCCTTATCCCTTTAGCTTTGGTTTTTCTTCCCCTTTTCAACTTCAAGTCCATACATAGCAGCCTGTGTTGGGGGCTACATGGTCGCCTGGAATGACTTTGCAGTTCTTGACCTCCACCAGATTTATCCTTTTATACAAGAAATAGTCTATCTGGGAGAATCTTCCCCCACTCCTATATGTTATTAGGTGTTCCCTTTTCTTCTCAAAGAATGTGTTTACTATTGCCATGTCGAATGACACGCAAAGTCCACTACACTCTCTCCTTCTGGGTTCTCTCCCCAATTCCATGGCCCCCAGCACCCGCCCAATCGCCTCATTTTCACTTCCGACATGGCCATTCAAATCTGCCCCAACTATCACCCTCTCATGCTCTTCCAGTTCTTGCATTATTCCATCCATATTATTATAACTACTATAATATTAATATATATATATATACGTATATATATGTGTATACCCATACATACATACCATACATACATAATATATACATACATACATACATACATATACCTACATACATATACATACATACATACATCCATATATATATATAATATATATATATATATATATATATATATCTCAAAAAATCACCCATAACGTGACTGGAAAATCTTCAAGTAATCAAAGTCCACAATTATGTAAAAATGTGTATTAAAAATACATAAAAAACGGGAGCTTTCGTCTACTTGATCAGTAGACCTCATCAGCCGTACTGATTTTCCCTTTTCAATAATTATATACAAAAAAGTTACGAAGGACAGGCAGGACTCTGGAAACGTCTCCAAGGGAGATAACCACCAAAACAAAACTCTCTTAATTATGTTATTCATCGTTCAAATGTCTGGCCATAGCTATTCCGAAGTTTTGTCGGTAACCTGCCCTCTGAAGCTAAATACCAGTTGAACTAACACAAAGCTTAATCAAATCAATTGAAATGTCAACAGAATGTGTATTAAAAATACATAAAAAACGGGAGCTTTCGTCTACTTGATCAGTAGACCTCATCAGCCGTACTGATTAGTTTAGACGTTAATGCATTATTTACAAATGTCCCATTAGATTCGTTTTAAACAAACTCAAGGAAAAGAAAGGGAGGGTACCTTTAATCCACAAATTCCTGTTGACATTTTAATTGATTTGATTAAGCTTTGTGTTAGTTCAACTGTATTTAGCTTCAGAGGGCAGGGTTACCGACAAAACTTCGGAATAGCTATGGGGTCACCATTATCTCCTGTATTGCTAATCTGTGCATGGAATTGTTTGAAGCTGAATTTAGTTAGCCGTTGTCCTGAGGACATTAAGCCTTTCTATGGGTCAGATTTGTTGACGATATCTTTTTGATTTATAAAGGTAGTGTTATTCAGTTTAATCGTTTTTTTTAGAATTTGTTAATAACTTGATGCCATCCATTAACTTTTCAGTTGAATTTGAGGTCGACAATATTTGCCATTTCTGGACGTTCTGGTTCACCATGACCCTGTTACTTTTAACTTTACATTTAGTGGTATACAGAAAAAGACACCAACGCAGAAATGTACATTCATTTTTATTCATACCATAGCCAACGTATAAAGTCTAATGTAATCGTCAACATGGTAAACGAGAGGGCTTCGGATTTGTGATCCACAGTACATAGACAAGGAAATGAAACATATAAGAGAGGTTTTCACGAGACTGGGATACCCAAAATATTTTATTGACCAAGCGTTTACCAAGGCTAGAAAAAACTTTTATAATCCACCGACCGGGAAATACGAATTCAAAAGTAGTCAGTGTATTCCGCTTCCTTATCATCATAGTTTGGAAAGGGTGCAACATTTATTAAAACAGAATAGGGAAAATAGGTTGGATTTAGCTTTTAGGTATAATACCTCGTTAAAATCAAAGTTGATTAGGAATCATGAAAAAGAAAGGAAAGATGACGTTGGAGTTTATGTGGTACCGTGTAAGATTGCAATAAGGGTTATTATGGGGAATCTGGCAGGGGATTAGGTATAAGATTAGAGGAACATAAGCGATCATGTAGGTTGGGATCGAAATATAGTTCAGTTGCCAGACATACGTTAGAGTTAGGGCATGTAATTGACTGGGAAGGAGCGAGAGTAATTTACAAAGATAATAACGCAAGTAGACGCAGAGTAGTTGAAGGGGCTCTTATTAATATTTTAAACGTGTTTGATTTTAACAAATCATTTACCCAAGAGGATGCTTTTTTAAATTATTTGGTTCTTAAAACTGTAAATATTAGAACAGACGTAGTTTGCACCACTCCTACTGCCCAGGTTGTCTCTCTTTCTCCTGCCCAGGCATTGGAAGGAAGAACCCCCATTGCAGGTGCCGATGCAGAAGTTTTGGACGAGGGAACAGCCGAACACACAGAGGAGGTAGTTCAACCACGACGATCGGCCCGTCTCAACCACGACGATCTTTTGGCCAGACATTTTGAACGAGGGAATAACATAATTAAGAGAGTTTGTTTTGGTGGTTATCTCCCTTGGTAGACGTTTCAGAGTCCTGCCTGTCCTTCGTAACTTTTTTGTATATAATTATTGAAAAGGAAAAAATCAGTACGGCTGATGAGGTCTACTGATCAAGTAGACGAAAGCTCCCGTTTTTTTATGTATTTTTAATACACATTTTACTAATTGTTGGAATTTGGATTACTTTGATTATGTTATATATATATTATATATATATATATATATAGTATATATATATTATATATATAGATATATTATATATATATATATATGACATGACAAACTGGAGGGCCATTATTATTATTATTATTAATTATAAAAATAAAAAAAACAGCATCAGCAGTCGAAGCAGTAGATCTCACCACAAAGGAGACGCCAGTATCTCAGTAACTTCGCAAGTTGATACAAACATACGTACGCACGCACAGAAATTTTGGTCCAAACAAATGGTTGAACGAAACTTGGTTACTCTTTAGAACTAACTCTCCTTCATTCACTTTCAAGACTGAAATCCACACTTAGAATTTGCATTGTGTATGCCCCAACATTCAATATAAAAAAAAGAAAAAAAAAAAAAAAGTTCTTTATCGACAGCATACTAGGAAAAGTACAGAAGGGGATTTCTGTTAAAAGAAATATAAATCAGTGTTTAGAAAATTACATTATTGTGAACAAGGAAAGCAATTCGCATCTGACTTGTTAATAGTATCTGAAATAGAGCTAGTTTATATACATACACATACAAATATATATATATATATATATATATATATATATATATATATATGGGAACCATTATTACCAGCATGGATCACTAGTTACAGAATTCAAGGAGAGAATAGGGGGGGCATGCAAACTACAGTTTGGAGGTCAAATCAAATATCAGTTCACAGAAAAATCAAAATATACATTTCATTTGTAAGATTGATATTAACTTATGGGCACCAGTCGTGGCACAGCAATGTGACAACTGATGCAAAATTTCTTGCTTTTCAGAATAAAGCATTGAGAATCATTATGGGAATCAACTGGCAGCAGCATATAACAAATGCGGCAATTCGCGACGTTGCAGGGTTGCCCAATATGAACGCTATAGTTAAGATTATCAAGATGGAGATGGATGGGGGCATATTTTAAGAAGAAAAGATGAGTTAGTCCAGGATGTACCTAAATGGAAGCCGCTGGGCAGGAGAGGACGTGGTAGACCAAGAGAAACGTAGCTGATGAAAATGCGGAGAGAGGTTGGATCTCAGAATTGGGTTGAGCTCAGAGGTGGTACAGGAAAGAGACATATGGGGTGAATTCATTGAGTCCCTATGCATCCCGTGGGTGCCAGAGGATTAAGTAAGTAGTAAGTAATTATATAATATTATGTGTGTGTGTTTGTAACTGTATATATATATATATATATATATATATATATATATATATTTTAGGTATAGATATACATATATGTACGGACACCCACAATATAGTGTGTATGTATGTATATATATATATATATATATATTATCTATATATATATATATATAATAGTAGTTTATATACATACATTTGAGTCCCGTAAACATTTGTTTAATACAATATATAGCACTCCCTTTTTCATTTCGTATTCAGATTCATCAGACCTCTTCTCGTCAAGTCAGCATTTCCGTCCGTAGGTGCAAAAGGGTTCGAAACACCGGGGAGGAAGTAAACACGTTGAATGCGCGGATGCAGCAACATCAATGAAATTCACCGGAGCTGAAATGATTTGAATATTTCATGCGCTCCTCGTGTGGCATTCCGAACGGTATTAATTCCCAAGATGCGTAAATGTTCGCCGGCGCCGCTTTCGAAGGAGAACTCAGGGAATCGGAAATTGTCGAAATGTCGATAGTCCTGTTCTCTACCGACGGGTTTCGTCGAAATGTCGAACTTTGTCGTTTTACCACCTTGCTCCGTAAAGGTACAGAATTACTGAACGGCAAATGTTGAGAAACATATATGTAATGTATATGTCTATATATACGTGTTTATATGTGTATATATACACATATATAAATACATACACACACACACACACACACACACATATATATATATATATATATATATATATATATATATGTATATATATATATATATATATATATATATATATATATATATATTTTGAACCTATTTTACCTACCACATCACCGTGATTTACACAGGGTGTAACACGAGTTTATGTAAATATTTTGGGAAATGAAGAATAGGTCTTTCTGACCAGAAAATGTTCTCTAAACGTGCATTTTAAGGCTTCGTTTGTCAGCGAGGAGAATTTCAAAAATAACCGTTATCATTAAAGGGCAAGTAAGATAGCGCGTATGCGTACAGGATGTCGGGACAGTTACTGATACGGGGAGGGGAGATGGAGCTGATCAGTTCACTTGTTACTCTGAACAGTCTTACTTTTCCTCCATTTTGCCAAGATAGTTATCATATGGGTTTACAAGTGTCAAATTTTGTGAGCGTGAAACTGGAGACAACGCCTTACTGTTCCAGCATTCTATTTATGATTTTTCCATCAGTTCCATTACTTGACAGTCGGGAAATCTACTGTTATAGAAAAGCAAATCGGCGATTAGACCGATGAGAATAAAATTGTGAATAAAATTCTTCCAAAATAAATGTATTCCTTAGATACTGAACAAAAGGGGAAATACGTATCTTTGACACCTCCCTCTCTGTCAACGGTATTCACTGGACTCCGATTAAGTAATATAAATGGATCGTTACCGAAGCGTCTCGAACACTCGACCCACAGCACCTTCCCACGACTCCAGTCGACGTTCTATATATATATATATATATATATATATATATATATATATATATATATATATATATATATATATATATAATAGTTATTTGAATTGACATCTGTATTCTGGAATTCTAAAATCAGGTTTGACTGAAATGTTTAATGTGTCATAGCGTTATTTACGCAACTATCGTAAGTAACCATTATTAACAACAGCGGCTGTAGGTGTCCATGTTTTCATAAGCCCTACTTTAACCCTATGAAATAATATATGCATATGTGATTAACAGTGTAATATATTCTGTTCCGCTTTAAATCAGTTTACAACAGAATAAAATAAAGAAGTTATGCTTTTTAAAAGCCAAACGCGGGAATCTTCGAGGTCATTCAGCACCGAAAAGGATATCGAAAGTAAAAAGGTTTGAAGGTGTAACAGGAGGGAGACCTGCTATAGTTGCACTATAAAACAACTGTTCGAGAGGACGGAAAGCAAGTTGGAAAAAAGATAATATGAGCAGGAGTGCAGTAAAATGAAAAGAAAGGGGTTGCAGCTAGGGGTCCAAGGAAGGGACGTTCCAAAGAACCTTAAGTAACGCCTACAGTGTACCGCATGAGGTTCACTGACGACACTAACCCCCTACGGGATAAATCTGTTTAGAAACGGGAGTTAAAGGTAGAACTCGCATTTAAAGGATATTTTATTGACTAAATATGTAATCATGATGCTACTAATATACAAATGAAAAACGATATCAAAATAAAAGTTGGCCAACAATACGGAGCATTTGGGTACGGGCCAGGTTAACGAGCAACCTCGCCATTACTGAAGAGTGCATTAGTACTGTATTCAGAAAAGCTCCAATATCGTGTGCCTAGACCCCATGAAAGGAAAACAAGTAAAAGACTAAAATATCTTTAAGCGTCCGTCCTTCTTTAGTATTGTATTTCTTCACTGCCATCTCCTTTTCATTGAGAAGAAAAATACTGGTTTTGCATAGTCTGCTCGACGTGTAATCTCACGGCTCTCTCTCTCTCTCTCTCTCTCTCTCTCTCTCTCTCTCTCTCTCTCTCTCTCTCTTCCCCCGCCGCCTACAACTCGTTGACATTTCCTTCGAAGAAGAAGATGAATAAGAAGATGAGATGGAAAATGTCACAGAGACGGTTTGTTTTGTTTGGTTTCATCTCTCTCTCTCTCTCTCTTTCTCTCTTATCATGAATCGATGATTCTCTCTCTCTCTCTCTCTCTCATCCATTTCAGAAGGTCACCAGTGACGCCATCGCTTTTACTCCGTGGTTTCTCTCTCTCTCTCTCTCCCCTACACGTGGACGCAAAACACACACTCACTGCTCCCACCTTGGCTGGCTCGCTTTCTTGCTTAATTGCCGTTATGCTTAATCGCTCTCTTGCTTACTCGCACTTACATATACACTTTCTCGCGCACACAGGCGTCAACATATTGGGCGGAGACGACAAATGTCTGCTGCTCCCGTTGCCTGAGAAGTGGGCAGAGACGCACGGGCGAAAAAGTCCTGAAGGAGAGAAACCTTGCTGCAGGTGCTATTAAGATGGACGTGAAGGTGGAGGAGGAGGAGGAGGAGGAGATTGCAAGAGAATGATTCTGTCTCCCAAGAGTGACGTCTCGCTCCAAATCAGGTCATGCATTTGCAAGAATGATCAAATTCTCTCTCTCGCTCTCTCTTCCACATTTTATCCGGAGGACTTATAAGCGGAGATCGGGAGTGAAAGATATTCATTCTCTCTCTATCTCTCTCTCTCTCTCAATAGAAAGAGTACATGTAGAATATGAACCTCTCTCTCTCTCTCTCTCTCAATAGAACGAGTATATGTAGAATATAAATCTACATCTCTCACTCTCTCTCATAGAAAGAGTAAACGTACAATATAAATCTCTCTCTCTCTCTCTCTCTAAAAACTGTCCATGAAAAGGACGAATCTCTCTCTCTCTCTCTTTAGAAAGTATCCATGAAGAAGATGAATTTCTCTCTCTCTCAGCGAGGACCTGAGGTTTGATAATCTGTATTTATGCGCTCTCTGTCAATGGGGTTCGTGTGTGTGTGTGTGTGCGTGTTTGTGTATATATTGGATGTCGACTCTTGAATGAAATTTATTACTAAATAGCGTTCTCTATCTCAACGGATTTATTATTCGTCTCGTATACCTCTGTTTATGTAAATAATATTCATGTGGTCCCTGAGGCTCTTGTCTGCTTTTCCCCCATCGATTTTTCTGGCATAAACAAAATAACAGCGGGCGGTGCGGGCCAATAATTGTGATCGTGAAGAGAAGCTACAGAGAATGGTGAACCCAGGACCCACTGGGTGAACCAACGTTGGCCAAGGTAGTTGTAAATAAGTAATTAGTGCCCTCTTCAAAGCGAAGGTGCGTGAAATCTGGTTGATCCTAGTGGTAGGAAGACAATGCAGGCGAACCACAGTACAACTAAAGCAGGATAGTGGCTGTTGGTGGTTAAATTACTGGCTTTGTACCAAACGCAGAACCTTAGCCAAAAGATGCCCTGTGGACCGCTGAATTTAAGAAAATAGCCATAAGGTTCATCCCTGATCCTAATCGATAGGGGATGAGCCACAGAGACTGACTGACTGACACCTGGTTCCTAATCAAGAGCCGCCTCAGGACGCGATCATTTGTCACCTGTTTTTTCCGGTCCGGAAATCTGAATAGAAATGTCTAAATAAGAAGTCTTGAAAAGAGTGAAAGAGCAGGCAGTATCCGTGAACAGGACGAGTCTCTCTCTCTCTCAATGAAGTGTACGTGAAGAAGAGGAATATATATAATATATCTATCTCTCTAAGAGGTGTCCACGGAGACGATGAATATCTCTCTCTCTCTCTCTCTTTGTAGGAAGTATCCATGAAGATGAATCTGTCTGTCTGTCTGTCTGTCTGTCTGTCTGTCTGTCTGTCTGTCTGTCTGTCTGTCTGTCTGTCTGTCTGTCTGTCTGTCTGTCTGCTGTCTGCAGGACGTATACATGAAAAAGATTAATCTCTCTCTCTAGTAAGTGTCCACGGAGACGATGAATCTCTCTCTCTCTCTCTCTCAACCACGAAAGACGTCTTCCTTCCCCCGGGGAATTTAATTTCCGAGAGAATTAAAAAAAAGGGCGGCGCCCATAGGAATCTTCGAAATCTCCGCCATCTCATGTCTGCATAAAAAGGCCCACCACAAATATGTTAGACCTTCATCCCCATTACATATTTTCCCCCTCTCGGTTCCCTTTTCTGTTGTGGTTGAATTTCCACCAATCTCGGCTCATTTTCGTCCATTATTTTATCTCTCGGGAGTTTTTGGTTAATTCAGGTGCAGGAATTGGGTTGGGGCGTTCATCCATTAAGTACCTAAACAATGCAGGAATGGTTTGGAATGGAGAGGAATATAGAGCGTAGGCCAAAGGCCAAGCGCTGGGACCTATGAAGTCATTCAGCTCTTGAAGGGAAATTGAAAGTAGGCAGGTTTGAGAGGCGTAACGGGAGGAAAACAACATAGCAGTTGCCCAATGAATCAATTGTTAGGAGAGGGTGGAAAGGAAGATGGAAGAAAGAGAATAGGAACAGAAGTGCGGTAAAAGATATGAGAGGGATTGCAGCTAGGGGCCAAAAGGGACGCTGCAAAGAACCTTTAGTAATGCCTACAGTGCACCCCCGTGAGGTGCACTGACAGCAGTTCTCCCCTACGCGGCCACGAATGATTTGGAAATATTCTACGTGAATATTTCTTTATGAAAAAAGACTGAGGGTAAAGATACTTATGGCGGTGATATAAATAACACGCATCGATTACAAGCAGGTGTCGTTCATATATCAACCTGATAATATTTCTTTTTACCAGCTGTCTACCTTGGCCATATGTATCTATTTCAAAAACATATACCTCATTTATCAATATTTTGAACTCATTTTTCCACACTCTTGGTTTTACAAGTGACAAATATTCATTAGTAACATTACTTTATAATAACTAATAAAATTAATTTACTAATATTCATCGCTAGTAAAACCAGGCTGGTAGAAAAATGAATTTCAAAATATCTATAAATAATATATATATAACATACCATACATACATATATATATATTATATATATATATGTGTGTGTGTGTGTGTGTGTGTGTGTGTGTGTGTGTGTGTGTGGTGTATACATATATTTGAAAACTGAATATATAATACGGTGATATTTTTTTTAGTTGAAGCCGGAAAGCAGATAATAGGAAATAACATAATATTGAATTATAAAAGAAATCCATTAGAGGGTTTGAATAGGCTTTTCAGATAATTGTTAAGAGAAAAACAAATCACAAAAACAAAATTATTATCTGAAACGTTAGAGGTGACAAGAAAAATAAACAAACATCATAGAGATATATGTTATTAAATCTATTTATTTGTTTACTGATATGCTAATCAATTCTAAAACACTTACCTTATTAATCTTACATAAACTTATTATTTCCCGTAAGCATTTCATTTCTTCATTTGTATTCTTACATCTTCTTGTAAATACAAACGTAGAATTTATTTTTTATCCAAATGACTTCCATTTATACTAAGCTTTTATTTGCTTATACACATACTATTACTAATATTGTAAACATGACCTTTACCATAAATATTTTCGCTTACTTGGGGAGTAAGCCTACAAACTATTTTATTGTTGCTGTTGTTGTTTTTGTTCTTGTTGGGGAGGGGGGTAGGAAAGGTCTATGTATAAGCCTTTTAGCAAGCGCCCACAAGTAAGCTGGAGGTCGGATCACGCCTTGTTTACTTGTAACCGCCTATATCCCCATGCATTAAAAATGACGAGGGAACACCCTAATGGAAATAAAATTAAGAGAGAGAGAGAGAGAGAGAGAGAGAGAGAGAGAGAAAATCCCCCTGCCTGGTCAAGTTAGGGGCAATTTATGTGCGTTTACCCCCCAACCGGCGCCCCCACCCCCACCCCTTCTCCGACCGGCCAAGCTCCCCCCCCCCCCTTCTCCACCCCTCTCGGGTTTCAATAAAATTAGATAAGCTATTTAGGTAACGTCGGCACTCGGCCGAATTAAATAGATTATGTCACGCGATTCGTCCTTGTGGGAATTACCGAGGGCCCTAGAAACCGTTCCAGTCCAAAGAAGTTCTATATTTAATTCTGGGGACGTGATAAGACGTAGCCTAACCCTTTTTTTATATTTTTTTCCTTTCGAAAAACTAAGTGCTTTTAATCTTTTTCTTCTGAAATTTTTACATGATACACGTACACACACACACCACACACACACTATATATATATATACATATATATATATATATATATATATATATATATATATATATATATATATATATATGTATATATATAAATAACAAATAAATAAATAAATATACACATTCATACATACATATATATAATATAAATATATGTACATTGAAATGTATAAACAAATATATATATATATATATATATATATATCTTATATATATATATATATATATAATATATAAATTATTCTGTTAAACAGACTACATCTCAAGTATAAAAGGCCCATTAAGACACTCTGGTTGAAAGCTAAGGACTATATTTCAGTGGACTGACTCCCACCCTTATCAAGTAGTAAATGACAGAAAAAGTTACATTGGGAGATATGCCCCTTAGGTGATGCCTGGGGTCACTGCTAAGCCGAAGTTGGTTCTGTTAATTGTCTTAATCCGCTTCATCGTTGCCTTAAGGAAGATATTGTCAATATGGTCCCAGGCTCCATTGCAAAGGTTGATCCTGTTATCTTGTTGTTTTATCAGTGAAGATTCTACCATCTGACAATCATATTGACAGTTGCTCTTGTATAAAATTCAGGATAAGTTCCAATCCGTGGTATGGTTTGTGTTATTTATTTGATGGAAAATTGCTGAACTATGCTGCCCATATCTAACTGAGCGTTATGTTGAGTTAATCTTTCTGAAAGATTTTCCTGTGAATCCATAGTATGACTTATCACAATCCCTACAGAGGATTTCAAAGACTCCTACATCATTAGAGACTGGTTTCTGCTGAACGTTAATTAAGGATTTCCCAAATGTAATCAGCTAAGTGAAGACAAAAGGGTTGGAGTGGCCTAGGGCTTGTGTGATCTCTCGTAAATCATCCAAGTGAGGGATTATGATTTTGTTTGTGAACTTTTTCTTTCCTTCGTTTTCTGTGAGGTTATAAAAAGATGTATCGGCGTTTCTCAATAATAAACTGGCGCCATTTGCTGACCCACAGAATTGAATAAAATAATGCAACTTGTAGATCTCTGCATCACTAATAACATATTTCCCTTTAGTGATAACTTTTACCATCAAAAATTCGGTTGCAGTATGGGGAGTCCACTCAGTCATGAGTTAGCAAAATTATATATGGAGTATTTCGAAACAGTAATTGTGAACCTTATCAAACCTGCAGATAGTTTTGTAGATGATATCTTAACATAGTGGAAAAGCAAGTGGGGCGATTTTGATTTCTTTCTACAAAAATTAAATCCCTTGGTCTCAAGCATAAAACTTAAATTAGAATAGGAAAACAATAACCAAATCACTTTTTTAGATGTCTTAATCATGAGAACTAATAATACTTACAAATTCACTGTCTTCAGGAAAGCAACATTTTTCACTTTCATACATACAATTTTACAGCTATCATGACATTTCAGTTAAACTTGGCATAGGAAGTAACTTATTTCTTAGAGCCCTCAAAATCTGCTCCCCAGATTTTCTCAACAAAGATCTTGAAACCATCAGAAATCAACTTATCTTCTTAAAATACCCCAAGCACATAACAGAAAAAGCCACAGAAAACAAAGACTAAGGAAAAATTCACAAACAAAACCATAATCCCTCATGTGGATAATTTACAAGAGATCACATGAACCTTAGGCCACTCCAACCCTTTTGTCTTCACTTATTTGAGTACATTTGGGAAATCCTTAATTAACATTCAGCAGAAACCAGTTTCTAAAGACGTAGGAGTCTATGAAATCCCCTGTATGGATTATGATAAATCATACTATGGATTCACAGGAAAATCTCTCTCAGAAAGATTAACTGAACATAAGCAATCAGTTTGATATAGACAACATAGTTCGGCAATTTTATATCATATTAATAATACGAACCATACCATGGATTGAAACTCATCCTGAATTTTATACAAAAGTACCTGTCAATATGAATGTCACATGGTAGAATCTTCACTGATAAAACAACAAGATAAAAGGATCAACCTTTCCAATGGAGCCTGGGACTCTGATCATATAGACAATATCTTCCTTAAGGCAACGATGAAGCGGAGCAACGATGAAGCGGATTAAGATGATTAACAGAACCAAATTCGGCTTAGTGGTGACTGCAGGCATCACCTAACGGCATATTTCCCAATATATATTTCACCAATGTAACTTCTGTCATTCACTACTTGATAAGGGTGGGAGTCAGTCTACCATAATATAGTTCTTAGCTTTAAACCAGTGTTTTATTGGGCCTTTTCTACATATTATATATATATATATATATATATATATATATATATATATATATATATATATATATATACACACACACAATCAAGCGAGAATTGTCAAAGGAAAGCTCGGAACCCCAATGTTTAAACTACCTTTCACTCTCAGACAGGAGATTGCCAGAGACACCGCAGATAAAAATAATAAAAGTGCTAAAGAAATAAAGCTTAGTATTTCCACTTCCTTTCACTAACGGTGTAGGCTAAAAAATGTGAAGAAACATACTAGAGCAACGACCCCCAGTGAAAGAGAGAGAGAGAGAGAGTGGGGGACTGGTTTACTTGCAAGGGAGTTGGAAAGCTAAAGAGAGAGAGAGAGAGAGAGAGAGAGAGTACAGTATGACTTGCAAAGTCGTTAGAAAATTAAAGAGAGAGAGAGAGAGAGAGAGAGAGAGAGAGAGAGAGAGCGAACGGGTTGACTTGCAAGGTAGTTGGAGAGAGAGTGAGAGAGAGAGAGAGAGAGAGAGAGAGAGAGGGGGGGGGAGCGGGCGCAACGGAGGGAAACAAAAGTTCAAAAGGAATTTTTGATTGCGTAGTAAACGGCAAACAAGCAGGGTGTGAAAGGGAACCTCGCTGAAAAGGAGTAAACAAAACGGGGGAAAAAACCTTAAAAGTATTAATGAGTAAAAGATTACTCTGATACAAATACTTTAATAATGCCTTATTCACTTCTTTTGAGACCCGTAATTTTTTTTTAAAAGAAAACCATTGAGATGGCTATTTGTCTGTCCGTCCGCACTTTTTCTGGCCGCCCTCAGATCTTAAAAACTACTGAGGCTAGAGGGCTGCAAAGGGGTATGTTGATCATCCAACCTCCAGTCATGAGACAAACCAAATTGCAGCCCTCTAGCCTCAGGAGTTTTTATTTGATTTAAGGTTAAAATTAGCCATGATCATGAGCAAGGTCCCTCTATAGGTTCTAGCAACACAAGCCACCACCAGGCTGTGGCTGAAAGTTACATGGCCCGCGGCATAGTTTCATGGACCGTGGTTAAGAGACTCATACAGCATTATACGCTCTACAGAAAACTCGACTGTGCCAAAGAAACTTCGGGGCATTATTCACATATTTAAAATCTGGGATAGATTGTGGTTATCACAATCATTTTTCAGTCTCTATTTGCACACGAAAGAAAGGATTCAAGAATTTTCAGACTTTATCCCCGTTGCCACTCTCTCTCTCTCTCTCTCTCTCTCTCTCATATGTCAAATTGCTAAGATTTTCATACAATTGCCTGTCCGTTAGAGTACTTCTTGTAACATTAGCGTCATCATTATCTTGTGAATCGAATTTCAACGTCAATCTCTTTCTCACTGAAACATGCATGTTTTGCGATGGCATGACAAAGAGAGAGAGAGAGAGAGAGAGAGAGAGAGAGAGAGAGAGACCTTACCTTACAGACCTTACATCTTGTTCGGGTTGCCCCAGGTCCCTCAGTGTGAGGCACCTCTAATGTCTACCAGAGAGTTGCTAGTGCATCTTCCGGTATATTTTGCATCTTCCAATCTTGGATAGCCTGGGATGCAGCTTAGATATTTGTCGAGCTTGTTCTTAAACACATCTATGCTCACTCCCGATATATTCCTCAGATGAGCTGGCAACGCATTGAATAGACGCTGCATTGTCGGTGCTGGTGCGTAGTGGATTAATGTCCTGTATGCTTTCCTTATTTTTCTTGGTATAGTTTTGGGCACTATTAATCTACCTCTGCTTGCTTTTTCTGATATTTTTAGCCCCATAATGTTTTCGGCAATTCCTTTTATGTGTTTACATGCCTGAATTATCATGTAGAGTTCTCTTCTCCTTTCTAGACTATACAATTTTAAGGATTGTAGTCTTTCCCAGTAGTCAAGATCCTTAGCTTCTTCTATTCTAGCTGTAAAGGACCTTTGTACACTCTCTATTTGTGCAATATCCTTTTGATAGTGTGGGTACCATATCATATTGTAATATTCAAGTGGACTACGAACATACGTTTTATAAAGCATAATCATGTGTTCAGCTTTTCTTGTTTTGAAGTGCCGTAACAACATTCCCATTTTTGCTTTACATTTTGCTAATAGAATTGCTATTTGATCATTGCATAATATGTGATGTTAGACTCACAGGCCTATAATTACTTGCCTCTAGTCTTGATCCACTTTTGAAAGTAGGGGTAATATATGCTAATTTGTGCTCATCATAAATCTTTCATGCATCTACACTTTGTCTTAATAATATTGCAAGTGGCTTTGCAATAGAATGAACTACTTTCTTTTACAAAATAGCAGGGACACCATCAGGCCCTGCTGCAGCTCCATTTTTAATTTCATTAATAGCCTGCACAATATCAGCTTTGTTAATATCTATGTCTGATAAATATTCACTATTTTCATCCCTTATTTCTGTATCATTATCTTCATTATCAATTCTAAGGGTTAATTCTCTCTTATATCTTTCTGCCAATATGTTGCATATTTCCTTTTTTTCATTCGCTAATCTCCCTTCAATTCTTAGAGGGCCTATTTCTATCCTTCTTTTATTCATCTTTTTTGCATACGAGTACAATAGTTTGGGGTTTTGCTTGATATTTACTAGGGTTTTTTCTTCCAAGTCCCATTTTTCATTTTCTTTTGAGAGAGAGACCTTACAGACCTTACATTTTGTTCGGGTTGCCCCAGGTCCCTCAGTGTGAGGCACCTCTAATGTCTATCAGAGAGTTGCTAGTACATCTTCCGGCATATTTTGCATCTGATGAGCTGGCAATGCATTGAATAGACGCTGCACTATCGATGCTGGTGCGTAGTGGATTAATGTCCTGTGTGCTTTCCTTATTTTTCCTGGTATAGTTTTGGGCACTATTAATCTACCTCTGCTTGCTCTTTCTGATATTTTTAGTTCCATGATGTTTTCGGCTATTTCTTCTATCTGTTTCCATGCCTGAATTATCATGTAGCGTTCTCTTCTCCTTTCCTGACTATATAATTTTAAGGATTGTAGTCTTTCCCAGTAGTCAAGGTCCTTAACTTCTTCTATTCAAGCTGTAAAGGACCTTTGTACACTCTCTATTTGTGCAATATCCTTTTGATAGTGTGGGTACCATATCATATTGCAATATTCAAGTGGACTACGAACATTTGTTTTATAAAGCATAATCATGTGTTTCAGCTTTTCTTGTTTTGAAGTGCCGCAACAACATTCCCATTTTTGCTTTACATTTTGCCAATAGAATTGCTATTTGATCATTGCATAACATGTTCCTATTCATCATCACACCAAGGTCTTTAACTGCTTCCTTATTTGTGATTGTCTCATTATTAGGTCCCCTATATGCATATAGCTTTCCTTCTCTGTCTCCATAATTTATTGATTCAAATTTATCAGAGTTAAATACCATCCTATTTACCTCTGCCCAATCATATACTTTGTTAAAGTCTCTTTGTAGAGCGTTCCTATCTTCATCACAAGTAATTTCTCTACTTATTCTTGTGTCATCGGCGAACTACTCACTACCGAATCCTTAACATTACTGTCTATGTCTTCATCATAATAACAAACAGTATTGCAGCTAACACCGTACCTTGTGGCACACCGGATATTACCTTGGCTTCTTCCAATTTCTCATCGTTTGCAATATCTATCTGTTTTCTGTTGTGTAAAAAATTCTTTTAACCATCTTCCTACTTTATCCACGATATTGTTTTCTAATTTTCTTCGCTAATATATTATGGTCTACCTTGTCAAAAGCTTTTGCAAAGTCTAGATAAACCACATCTGTTTCATTTCCACTTTTCATATTTTTAAATATGTTCTCACGGTGGACTAACAGTTGGGTTTGTGTACTTTTTCCGGGTACGAAACCATGTTTTGTCCTATATTAAACGAATTATTTTTTTATTTTTTATTAATGTTTCATAATATTTTTCTTCATTACCCTTTCATACACTTTCATAATATGTGATGTTAGACTCCACAGGCCTATAATTACATGCCTCTAGTCTTGATCCACTTTTGAAAGTAGGGGTAATATATGCTAATTTGTGCTCATCATAAATCTTGCCTTTACCTACACTTTGTCTTAATAATATTGCAAGTGGCTTTGCGATAGAATGAACTACTTTCTTTAACAAAATAGCAGGAACTCCATCAGGCCCTGCTGCAGCTCCATTTTTAATTTCATTAATAGCCTGCACAATATCAGCTTCATTAATATCTATGTCAGCTAAATATTCACTATTTTCGTCCCTTACTTCTACATCATTATCTTCATTATCTATTCTAGGGGTGAATTCTCTCTTATATCGTTCTGCCAATATGTTGCAAATTTCCTTTTTTTCATTCGTTAACCTCCCTTCAATTCTTAGAGGGCCTATTTCTATTCTTCTTTTATTCATCTTTTTCGCATATGAGTATAATAGTTTGGGGTTTTGCTTGATATTTATTAGGGTTTTTTCTTCCAAGTCCCGTTTTTCATTTTCTTTTGATTGTATAATCTTTCATTCTGCATTTCCTATCTTACTTTTTAGTTCTATAACTTTCCATGCATTTTTTTCTTTTGCAAGACCTTTTTTCCACTTTCTGATTTTCTGGAACAAGATCCTTCTGTCTCTTGGTATGCATGACTGATGATTACTTTTCTTCTTCGGTATATATTTATCCACTATTTTCTCTAATATTCTATATAATATCTCCGTATTTACCCTTATGTCATCACTTACGAAAATGTTATCCCAATCTTTGTTTAATTCTTCATTTATTTCTGACCATTTTATATTTTTACTGTAGAAGTTGTATTTTCCATATCCTTCCCACTTTTTCATTTCTTGCTTATCTCTGTTTTCACTTGCTTTGGAATGGACTGTTAATTCTATGACATTATGGTCTGAAATACTCGCATTATAAACTATTATTTCTTTAACATAATTCATCTCGTTCACAAATACTAGGTCTAAAGTATTTTCCTTTCTTGTTGGCAGGTGATTTATTTGTTGAATGTTGTATTCTAGTAGCATATCTAATAGCTTTTCGAATTGCCTCTTATCTTCTGCACTACTATTACTCTCTTTTTTATATGTATAAGTACAACCACAATCTCCTATTCGTTCTTTCCAGTCTATGAAAGGAAAGTTGAAGTCTCCAGATAGGAGAATAGTCCAGTCCTTGTGATTTCTACATATATCATCCAATTTTTCTATTATTAAGTCAAACTCTTTAGTATTAGGAGGTCTATATATTACTATGTTCATTAATTTTTCAGATTCAAATTCTACCGCTATTAGTTCACATTCTGAGTTACTATATTTCTCATATATTTTTCCTTGTTTTTTGTCTTTCCCATATATTGCGGTTCCCCCTTGATTCCTATTTTTTCTATCTGATCTATAAGTTTGGAACCCTTTTATTTGATCATCATTCCCAGTCTCTTGGGAATACCAGACTTATATTCATTATATCTATTTACTTTTCAATTTGGGTTAGTTCTTCTAAGTACTCTATTTTTCTTTTTGAGTTACTCGTAACTAAACCCTGCGCATTCATCACATTGATGGTTTGCGTGTTTTATCCTTTCTTTAATATTGGTAATAATAAGGATTTTACCCAGTCTCTTTCCTGTTCTGGTATGTTGTTCTTTCCTCATTTCCAGAAATTCTGACATTAAAAAATCCAACTTTTCCATAATATTTGATCTTCCTTCATCATAATCATTCATTTTGTGTCTGAATCTGTAATTTTCTCCGTATCTGCAATATCCTCTTGCATAATAAATACAGTTATTATCTCTTGAGTAGAATCTTGGAGCTGAGGCTTTGATATTTTTTGCTGACATCTCTGCATATCTCGTTGATGGCTTGCTTTTTTCTTTTACCTGATATTCTTTATTCCTCTCTTTATTTGTTTCTTTCTTATTTTGGATTTTATTATTGATTTATTATTTATTTGATTATGATTCATGGCTACAGGGTGCATATATTTACATTTTTTGCGAGAGAGAGAGAGAGAGAGAGAGAAATTTCAGACGACTCAAAGAGGTAAATAAATTCTTCACGATGCAACGGAATAAGAGGTTTTAAAAAGAATAATTTTAAGAAAAGGAATAAAAAATTCAAAACTAAATAAAATAATTTAAAACTACCGTTAAGTAAACTTGAATTAATAGTAAAAGAGTAACTAAAAAAGGGGAGGAATATTAAATAAAAAGAAAACAAGAACAAAATCCAAGCTGACGACCAAAGATTGGGGTTTTAGGCGATGCAATAACGAAAAATCGGGTAAAGGGAGAGTGCGGATTGCCGAAGTAGGGAAGGGACAAAGGAGAAGAGGAAAAGGACAATTGGAATACAAAGAAAAAGATGAAAGAAGGGACAGAAGTAACAGAGAAGTAAAACTCGTGCAAGAGAAGAGTTCTGTGAATATTGTACAAAAGAGAATTAAACATATACTATATATATATATATATATATATATATATATATATATATATATATATATATATATATATATAATTCAATATATAATATCCAAATTCGCTCTACCTCGGAATTGATATATTTCATATATGTTAACCGAAGGGGAATTTTTTTCGTTGATAATAATTTCGTCCTCTCGTGGATTCGAACCAGCGTATAGAGAAGAAATCTTGTTGGCCGAGTCGGTAAAGGCGTCACTGAAGTCCTGATTCCTTTTCTGTGCGCTGATTCAAATCCACGAGAGGACGGTGTTATTATCAACTAAAGAATTTCCCATTGGTTAACATATGAAAATCTATTAATTCCTAGGAAAGCGAATTGGATATTAAAGGACATTGTAGCTTAATGCTTGTATATGAATCACGGAGTTGTGAAGTTGTTCTTTGTTGATCAAAATTCACACACGCACGCAAACACACACACACACACATATATACATACATACATATTATACATATATATATATATATATTAGTACATACATGCATGCATACATTTTTGGGACCTTAGAGTACTGAATAGTTACCAAGACCTAAAAAAAAAAATTAAATATTAAAATAAATTACCAAAATCTTGAGATAAACTAAATGAAATCACCAGGGTCTTCAGAGAAGTAACAGACGAATGTAACCAATGCAGCCATGACGCCAGAGAAATGTTAATCATTCATTCAGAAAGGTAAATTGGTTTTATCCGGAATTTCAGAAAAGGTAAAGTAAATACCAATGCATAAAATTTTCCAGGTATTCAGATATTTCGAAAACAAATTTCCTGGGTCCTCAGAAATTAAATGACCCAAAAACCAGAGCTTCGAGGAATGGTAAACATGAAAAAAGGAGGCGTAAATACAAATATGTATAAAATGAAGGACTTCAGAAGGATTTTGTAAATTATCCGGATCATAGAACCACTCTCACTGATTATCTAGAGAAACTACTGAAGCTATACTATAGTTATCTTGTAAAATGCTGAAATGATTGAATTGAAGAAAATTCTTAAAATTACATTCATCTGGAAATAGTTCTAAATTATTCGGATAAACAGAACACTTAAAATTATTCGGATACATAGAACGCATAAATCATTCGGATACATTGATCGCTTAAATTATTTGTATGCATAGTTTGCCTAAAATTATTAGGATACATAGATCGATTAAATTATTCGGATACACTTGAATGCTTAAAAATATTCGGATACAGCTGAATGCTTTTATTATCCTGATACATAGACTGCTTAAAATTAATCGTATACCATAGATCACTTAAAATCATTTTCTGATAACACAGGAAAGAATGCCTAAAATTAATTTGGGATGCATAGAAATACTTAAAATTATTCGGATACATAGAACACTGAATTATTCATATACAGAGAATGTTTAAAATCATTCAGATACATAGATCGATTAAAATTATTCCGGAACACAGAACGCTTAAAATTATTTGGATACATAGAATGCTTGAAATAATTTGGATACACAGAAAGCTTAAATTTTTTCAGATACATAGAAAGCTTAAAATCATTCGTATGCATAGAATAATTAAAATTATTCAGATAAATAGATCGCTTACAATTATTCGGATAAACAGAATGCTTAAAATCATTAGGGTACATAGAATGCTTAGAAGTATTCATATATAGAGATCGTTAAAATTATTCAGATACACAGATCGCTAAAAATTATTCAGATGCATAGAATACTTAAAATTATTCGGCTACACATAATACTTGAAATTATTCGGATACATATATCGCTTAAAATTATTCGGATACACAAAATAATTAAAATCATTCGAATAAATAGAATGCTTAAAAATATTGAGATACACAGATCGCTTAAAAAATTATTCGTTTATACATAGATCACATAAAATTAATTGGATACATAGAACGGTTAAAATAATTTTGGATATATGATGCTTAATTTTTTGGATGCATAGATCGCTTCAAATTATTGAACACAGATCGTTTAAAATCGTTCGGATACATAGATTGATTAAAATTATTCGTATACACAGGCCGCTTAAAATTATTTGGCTAGTACATAGAACGATTAAAATTACTCGGATACACAGAACACTTAAAATTATTCTGATACACAGACCACTTGAAGTTATTCGGATACACACACTGCTTAAAATTATTCGGATACAAAGATTGCTTAAAATTACTCGGATACACAGATCGCTTAAAATTACTCGGATACACAGATCCCATAAAATTACTCGGATACACAGATCGCTTAAAATAATTCGGAAACACAGATCGCTTATACACAGATTGCTTAAAATTACTCGGATACACAGATTGCTCAAAATTACTCAGATACACAGATCGCTTAAAATTACTCGGATACACAGATCGCTTAAAATTATACGGATACACAGATCGACTGAAACTACCCAGATACAAGAAACCCTTATAAAATTTGCGAACTTGAGAGAAACTTGAGGTAAATGCAAATTATTTAGAAAAAGCTTTTGATGACCATGACCTAAAGAAACGTGACAAATTTGAAGACAGAAGCTAATTATTCTCAGACATAAGATGCTGCAGATGTTACTCACATTGGCAGTGAATTGTAGAAGCTCCACTTCCGCCCTGCTCACCCAATCTCGCACTGAAATGCAATAGGGGACTAAGATTATTTATCTGTCATGTAAGTATAACATGGGTCAGAACATATGAATAGAATTATATATCAATCGGGCAATTTCCTCCATTATACAGTACCTACTGAAGTCAGTGGCACTGATGGCAGAGACTAGTATTTTATTTAGACTGAATCAGCTGTGCTTCATATTTTTTCTCATCTTGCCTGAAGAGAAAAGCATGTATAGATTGAGTCAAAGCCTAAATAAAGAGATACTCTCTGCTAATAATGCCACTAACTTTATAATTATTATTATCACAATAATCTGAACTAGATGGTCTGCTGGTATAGCGGTTAATGTCTTGGCATACCATTCATATTTCGCGAGGTTTGCGTCGTCTTCAGGGTGATGAAAAATCACTGGCTCTGTATCCTGATCAGTTACTACTGCAGTATTGGGTCAGGAAGAAACCAAACTTAAATATCACTCAAGAAACGTTTCTCCTTCCCACCGCCGCCCGGAGAGCAGCGAGCGACCCCCCGACGATGCCAGATAACCAGACCCCACAGGATGATACGATTCCTGCTACAGACGGAATTCCTGACGTTCATCCCCAGGCACGCCACTGTGGCGCTCGCACGAGAGAATCCCCGAGACCTTCGAGGCGAGATCCACGGCTTCGCCCAAGACCGGCCCGACCAATGAGAATGCAATTCTAGGTCCGTGCCGCTATAAAATACCGTTCCGCAAACTTTCTTGCTACAGTCACTTCTACCGAACTCGTCAAGAAGATGACTACGAGAAGGTCGAAACATCACGTGATACCAGCTATACCAGCACCAATACCAGCCCTTAAACCTAAGACGACCCCGGCCCGAACTGAACTACGCCTACGGAATAATACCAGCACTGACGACGACCCCTGCTTGACCTGGACCTGATATCTTGTTCTAATAAAAGACTCCTTCAGTATTTATAATTTTTGAAAATTCCCAATATGAATATTGGCCAGTTACTCAGAAACATCGCTGAGCCTGAGAAGCGAATTGTAAGGAAAAATAGAAAAAACAATATATAAATCAACTCGCTTAATTCTGCCATCCTTTTTAACAGCATTTGCCTAAAAGAGGGTCTTTCTACCAAAATATTATTATCATTATTATTATTATTATTCAGAAGACGAACCCTATTCATATGGGACAAGCCCACCACAGGGGCCATTGACTTGAAATTCAAGCTTCTAAGGAACATGGTACTCAGAGGAAGTAAGAGACGGTAAAGAGAATTACAAATTGAAGAGATCTCACTTATTAAAAAGAAAAATAAATCAATAAATTAATAAATAGATAAAATGTATTAACATGTACGGAGAATAGCATTAGAAGTTTTATGGCAACATAAATCTCCCAATTAGACTTGAACAATTCGCATTGACTGTTTATGCCCGAATGAAAAAAGAATGTGACTTCAGTTGGTTAATCATACTCCCTTGTGTGTTAATCTTAGAAAAAGAAGAAGAAAAAAAAAAGGCCCAGAGCGTTGAGTCAACCTTACTGCCTTAGGCCACATGCCAAGCGCTGGGATCTATGAGGCCATTCAGCGATGAACCTGAGTTTGAGAGTAAGAAGGTTTGAAAGGTGCAAAAGGAAGAACCCCAAACCCCCAAAGCAGTTTCACTAAGAATCAATTGTTAGGAGATGTTGGAAAGGAAGAAAGAGACTATGAACAGGAGTGCGGTAAAAGGAATGAAAGAGGTTGCAGTTAGGGGCCGAAGGGACGCAGCATAGAACCGTAATAGCTACAGTGCACCACACGAGTTGCACTGACAGCACTAACTCCCTACGGGGCCTTGTATATTTAACCCGAATCCAAGAAGAAGGCTGAGCTGTAAGTGAAGGCATTGTATTTTTATTTATGATCAAATATTAGAGAAAGATTGAAATTTGCGTTAATGTCCTTATTTTGCATTGAAAAATAAAAAATAAAACGAGCTCTAAAGACATTTGCAGCAAACCTTGGCTGTCTAATGTTACTTCGATGTTTGAGGCAGCGGATCGAAAGGCAATGAATATTAAAATAATAGAGTTGAATTCAATCAAATGTTAGGATTGAGATATTATATTATGAAGTAGTGCATAGATGTGACAAGCAAAATACAGTTTACAACAGCAGCAAACTACAGCAGGATTAACTATTCATGAAATATCGGACAATTTCGTAAGCAAAAATATGAAAAAAAATTAAAAGACATAAAATTAATAAAATAAAAAAAAATTACGATATAATCTACTTTTATTATCTATGGAGGAATTTCAAGTGGAAAAACTGAAAGTAAAATTAAATGAACCACTAAAATAAACAAACAATCTATTACTGTTAACTGTGGGTTGAATATAATGAAAATATAATTTCACAAAAAGCTATCATGAATATATATATCAAATATAAAAATCACATCAAAATCTCCAAGAAGTTTTTTAATTAAATTATAAATTAAAGAGTTGAATGAATATTTTTAGCCTCGGAAATGCAATAGTTCTCAAAGTAGTGTTTTTTTGGCACAACATTGATGAACGAACAAAGTTAAATAAAGAAGTATTGAATGACTCAAAGCAATTATAATTTACTCACTTTTCTTATTTTTTTAATTTATTTGTTTATTTCTTGTTTTCTCTGTTTCCCATTACCTTCTATTCTCTGGAAGCTTGAATTTCAAGTCAATTGCCCATGTGGGCTTGTTCCAAATGAAAAGGGATCATCTTGTGAATAATAATAATATAATAATAATAATAATAATAATAATAATAATAATAATAATAATAATAATAATAATACAGGTTCTATTGAAAATAATGGCTATTTCGGCGGCGTTTATTTTGTATAAAAGTTTTAAGTATTCTTCTTATTAATGACTTTTCTTCAGTACCCAAATTTGGCTAGTAAACGCCAAAGGGGGGATTCATGTCAAGTTAATCGCGGCTGAAATAGCGTTATTTTCAATAAAACCAGTATTAATGAAGGTCTTCTTCCAGCAAATAATAATAATAATAATAATAATAATAATAATAATAATAATAATAATAATAATAATAATAATTAATTGCAGGTCCACAATAATATCGCATGTGAAGTATATAAGTGTTTAATGATAAGAGCTTTCGAACCCTGCACCAGGTTCATCCTCAGCAAAGTGAACATTATGAATTTAAAAATCTTTCGAAGTAAACTTCTGATAGGACAATTATTCCACTATGACGAACGCAAATGAAGGAAGCGCTCAACAGCCCAACTAGGATGGATCTAACATAATTTTCAAAAATAACAATGTCCAAACAAGAAGGACTAGTGGAAGGTGCCGCCATAAACTTAGGACAAGCTTTTACGGTAACAAGTCGTTTCGTTGGGGAAGACCCATTAGTCAATTTTTGCATTCTCAAAAACTTTGTTAAAAATTTTAATCTTCAAGACAAGTCTCTGTTTTTTTCTCCGCCTGATGCCTGCCCCCCGCTTTTGCTCTCCTTCCCGCTCAGACAGATTACAACACGGGGGACGTGATGTCCAGCATTATTACAGCCGCATCGCCAAGGGAACACCGTGCAGCATCATCACAGCCAACAAGACGTTCCAGCAGAATAACCATCAGGGAATTCGAACAACAACGGAATCACCTAGTTGGGCAGTTGAGCGCTTCCTTCATTTGCGTTCGTCATAGTGGAATAATTGTCCTATTCAGAAGTTTACTTCGAAAGATTTTTAAATTCATAATGTTCACTTTGCTGAGGATGAACCTGGTGCAGGGTTCGAAAGCTCTTATCATTAAACACTTTATATACTTCACATGCGATATTATTGTGGACCTGCAATCATTGTTATCATTTTCGACACTGAAAATTGTGCCCAATAATAATAATAATAATAGAGAAAGAAATCCACAGCTATGAATATGTAGATATAATAGAATCTGTACAGAAAGCTTTCTGTACAGATTTATCTTTAAATACATCTACATATACTTAGCTGCGGATTTGTTTCTCTATTTCAGGACTCATGCAACTAAGAGTAATTTTAATAATAAAGATAAACTGTGGATTTGTTTCTCTATTTCAGGACTCATGCAACTAAGAGTAATTTTTAATAATAAAGACAAGCTGTGGATTTGTTGCTCTGTTTCAGGACTCATGCTACTATGAGAATTTTTTAATAACCATAATAATAATAATAATAATAATGAATCCCCAAAGATAAAAATAATATAACATTTCAGTCATGGACTGAACATTCATCAGAAGTAAGTAGGGTCTTCACTCTTTCTCCACAGTAATGCAAGACATCACTCATCATTATAATCAGTGAGAAAGGAAAAATCATCAATCACAAGTTCCCTGATGCTCTTCTCCATTTGAAAATTATCCGAAGCTTGTGGCCATTATTTTTTTTATGAATCTTTCCTTTTTGTATTATTATAATTATTATTAGTATTAGTAAAATAATTTCAGTAGATGAACCCTACTCACATTGAACAAGCCCACGGGACCACTGACTCGAAATTCAACCTTCCAAAATATTTTAACTTCAACCTCCCACCGCAGACCCAACACTGCAGTAGTAACTGGTGAGGATACAGAGTCAGTGACTTTTTCATCACCCTGAAGAAGGCGCAAACCTCGCGTAATGTGAGTGGCATGCCAAGACATTAACCGCTATACCAGCAGACCATCTAGTTCGATTATTGTGATTTGTTTTCCTGTGACATTTTTACCCGAATTTTAAGGCAACCACTTCCAATCACGACAGGCTTTCCTAACCATTAGTAGTCATAATATAATAAGAATCACAGAAATAATCAATCAGAAGAACGATTACCATCATAATTATGGTTGTTATTCACTGCTACTCTCCACGACATTCTCTCTCTCTCTCTCTCTCTCTCTCTCTCTCTCTCTCTC
>NC_061104.1:51400370-51430373 GCF_015104395.2 Macrobrachium nipponense | reverse complement strand
TTGTTAGTTTTGGAGAGAAGTTAGAGATTGTAGGGAAAAAACTGTATGCATTCTATAAGGGCCAAGGAAAGGCTTTATGTGTGTGTGTATATATATAATATATATATATATATATATATATATCTATATATATAATATATATATATATATATATGATATAGATATATATATATATATATATATACTATATGATATATATATATATATCTATATATATATATAAATAATATCTATATATATATTACTCACAAAAAAGTCAAATAATAACGAAAGCGAAATGAAGCAAACCAGTTCTGTACTGCCACAGAAAATGTTATCACTAATGCTTGCGCACACTGCCAGACAGACAGACGGACCAAGACACACACACACACACACCTCGCGCCTGCGGGCGCGTAGGCATTAGTGACAACATTTTCTGTCGTATTTTTCAGCTAGCAACAGCGCGGGTCTTGCGAATCCCGTAGTTGGCGCTGGCGGCAACTAACTCTCTCTCTCTCTCTCTCTCTCTCTCTCTCTCTCTCTCTCTCTCTCTCTCTCTCTCTCTCTCTCTCCGTATATCCTTTTCAAAGTTGACAAATGCCAGTTTATAGCCAGTCTTTCCTTCCAGTCCCTAAACTGTTTTATATTTGGGAACTGTTTCGTATCTACTCTCTTTTAATTATCGCCGTTGTGCCTATCCCGTGCATGTAAGATCCCGTTGCTTTTCGTACATTTATCATAATGCTTCGTCTATTTATTTTTCCTGTGTCGGTAGAGAAATTGCTTGTCTTTCGTTACTTTTTCGTTATTTGTTTTTTTTTTTTTACGAGTTTGCCTCATTAGTAGACTTGTTCTTTGTTTTTTTAACTATCTCGTCTTCATACGTTATTTTTCTGCGTTTTTCTTTATGCTTTGGAGCATTAATGTGTTTTTCAGTTGCCAGTGCCGTCGGCCTTTGTATAATTAAAAAATGCAGCCTTACTACGTGATAGAAAAAACAACCGCGCTTGTTTTATAATGATTTAATTAGAATTTGACGCCACTAATAACAAAGCAATGTTATAGCAACCAGACGTGAGAAAGAATGTGGAGAGAGAGAGAGAGAGAGAGAGAGAGAGAGAGAGGAGAGAGTATGTATCAACTATTTAAGAAGATTTTTGATAAAACATTGAAAATCCTTCACCCTTCATAATATGCATTCGACATGATACTTAAAAAGAGAGAATTACAGATTAAAAACCGGTTTCAACGCGAATGATTCCTGATTCCTCCTCTTTCTCTCCTCCTCCTCCTCCATAACGTAAATTGGCTGTGGAAACTTGCCTCTTTCATAATCTGGGATAAACATATCTCGGGTCTTTATTCGCCTGAAGTTCCAGGGGGAATTTTCTCCCCTCTTTTCCAACTTTGGTTCTGGGGTGAAGGAGGGGGCGCTCGGTCACTGTTAGCGGGGGAGGCTTAAGCCCACAGAGAGAGAGAGAGAGAGAGAGAGAGAGAGAGAGAGAGAGAGAGAGAGAGAGAGAAGAATGTCGTGGAGGGTAGTTGGGAAAGGATGATAATGGTAATGATTATAACCTTTCTTCTAATTTGATTTCTTCTATTTCTATATTTCTTTGGTTCTTATTATATTTTATATTATTTCTTTGGTTCTTATTTTAATTGTTCGGTATTTTATAGTTCTTGTATTATTTTTTATTATTTCCAAGGTTCATGTTATTATTGTTGATTATTTCTAAGGTTCTTGTCATATTTGTTGATTATTTATAGAGTTCTTTTATAATTACTGATTTTTTTCAAACGTTATTATAATTGCTGATAATTTCTTTGTATTTTTCTTTGGTTATTGTTGTTATCGTCTATTATTTCCTAGGTTCTGTATTTCAATGATTCTTGTTATTATTATTGATTAATTATACTTGTTTGTTTGTTTGTATGGTGTTTTGACGTTGCATGGAACCAGTATGGTTATTCAGCAACGGGACCAACGGCTTGACGTGCCTTCCGAACCATGTCGAGAGTGAACTTCTATCACCAGAAATACACACCTCTCACTCCTCAATGGAATGGCCGAGAATCGAACCCGCGACCACCGAGGTGGGACGCCGACACCATACCAACCACGCCACTGAGGCGCTTAAATATATTTGTGGTCCCTGTTATAATTGTCATTTATATCTGTGGTTCTTGTTTTACCTGTTAATTATTTGTACGGTCCTTATGATACTTGTTGATTATTTCCATGGTCTTATTATTATTGTTGAGAGAGAGAGAGAGAGAGAGAGAGAGAGAGAGAGAGAGAGAGAGAGAGAGAGAGAATGTCAGTGGAGAGTAGCAGTGGATAACAACAATAATGATTATGATGATAATCGTTCTTCTGATTTGATTATTTCTGTGATTCTTGTTATATTATGACTACTACACGTTACGAAAACCTGTCGCAGTTAGAAATGGTCGGCTTAAAATTCCGGTAAAAATGTCACAGGAAAACAAACCACAATAATCTGAACTAGATGGTCTGCTGGTATAGCGGTTAATGTCTTGGCATGCCACTCACATTTCGCGAGGTTTGCGCCTTCTTCAGGGTGATGAAAAATCACAGGCTCTGTATCCTGATCAGTTACTACTGCAGTATTGGGTCTGCGGTGGGAGGTTGAAGTTAAAATATTTTGGAAGGTTGTTCCATGTAAATAGGGTTCATCTACTGAAATTATATTACTAATAATAATAATAATACCAAAGGAAAGATTCATAAAAAAAAATAATGGCCTCAAGCTTCGGATAATTTTCAAATGGAGAAGAGCATCAGGGAACTTGTGATTGATGATTTTTTCCTTTCTCACTGATTATAATGATGACTGATGTCTTGCATTACTGTGGAGAAAGAGCGAAGACCCTACTTACTTCTGATGAATGTTCAGTCCATGACTGAAATGTTATATAATTTTTATCTTTGGGGATTCATTATTATTATTATGGTTATTAAAAAATACTCATAATAGCATGAGTCCTGAAATAGAGAAACAAATCCGCAGCTAAGGATATGTAGATATATTCCAACATAAATCTGTACAGATTTATTTTTATTATATCTACATATACATAGCTGTGGATTTGTTTCTCTATTATTATTATTATTATTATTATTATTATTATTATTTGCTGGAAGAAGACCTTCATTAATACAGGTTTTTTTGAAAATAACGCTATTTCAGCCGCGTTTATTTTACATTAATCCCCCATTTGGCGTTTAATAGCCAAATTTGGGTACTGAAGAAAGTCATTAATAAGAATACCTAACTTTTTATAGAAAATAACGCCGCCGAAATAGCCATTATTTTCAATAGAAACCTGATATTATTATTATTATTATTATTATTATTATTATTATTATTATTATTATTATTATTATTATTATTATTATATTATTATTATGTATTATTATTATTATTGTATTATTATTATTATTATTATTATTATTATTATTATTATTCACAAGATGATCCCTTTTCATTTGGAAACAAGCACACATGTGCAATTGACTTGAAATTCAAGCTTCCAAAGAATAGAAGGTAATGGGAGACAGAGAAAACAAGAAATAAACAAATAAATTTTAAAAAATAAGAAAAGTGTAAGTAAATTATAATTGCTTTGAGTCATTCAATACTTCTTTATTTAACTTTGTTCGTTCATCAATGTTGTGCCAAAAAAAACACTACTTTGAGAACTATTGCATTTCCGAGGCTAAAAATATTCATTCAAACTCTTTAATTTATAAGTTTAATTAAAAAACTTCTTGGAGATTTTGATGTGATGTTTATATTTGATATATATATTCATGATAGCTTTTTGTGAAATTATATTTTCATTATATTCAACCCACAGTGACCAGTAATAGATTGTTTGTTTATTTTAGTGGTTCATTTAATTTTACTTTCAATTTTTCCACTTGAAATTCCTCCATAGATAATAAAAGTAGATTATATCGTATTTTTTTTTATTTGATTATTTTTATGTCTTAATTTTTTTCTTCATATTTTTGCTTACGAAATTGTCCGATATTTCATGAATACTTAATCCTGCTGTAGTTTGCTGCTGTTGTAAACTGTATTTTCTTGTCACATCTATTGCACTACTTCATAATATATATCTCAATCCTAACATTTGATTGAATTCAACTCTTTTATTTTAATATTCATTGCCTTTCGATCCGCTGCCTCAAATATCGAAGTAACACATTGACGTCCTCATTAGACAGCCGAGATTTGCTGCAAATGTCTTTAGAGCTCGTTTTATTTTTTATTTTTCAATGCAAGATAAGGACATTAACGCAAATTTCAATCGTTCTCTAATATTTGATCATAAATAAAAATGCAATGCCTTCACTTACAGCTCAGCCTTCTTCTTGGATTCGGGTTAAATATACAAGGCCCCGTAGGGAGTTAGTGCTGTCAGTGCAACTCATGTGGTGTACTGTAGCCGTTACTTAAGGTTCTTTGCAGCGTCCCTTCGGCACCTAGCTGCCACCCCTTTCATTCCTTTCACCGCACTCCTTCCTGTTCATAGTCTCTTTCTTCCTTCCATCTTCCTTTCCAACATCTCCTAACAATTGATTCATAGTGAAACTGCTTTGGGGTTTTCCTCCTGTTACACCTTTCAAACCTTCTTACTCTCAAACTGAATGGCCTCATAGATCCTAGCGCTTGGCATGTGGCCTGAGGCAGTAAGGTTGACTCAACGCTCTGGGCCTTTTTTTTTCCTTCTTCTTCTTCTAAGATTATGATTAATCAACTGAAGTCACGTTCTTTTTTCATTCGGGCATAAGCAGTCATTGCGAATTGTTCAAGTCTAATTGGGAGATTTATATTGGCATAAAAATTCTAATGCTATTCTCCGTACATGTTAATACATTTTATCTATTTATTAATTTATTGATTTATTTTTCTTTTTAATAAGTGAGATCTCTTCAATTTGTAATTCTCTTTACCGTCTCTTACTTCCTCTGAGTACCATGTTCCTTAGAAGCTTGAATTTCAAGTCAATGGCCCCTGTGGTGGGCTTGTCCCATATGAATAGGGTTCGTCTTCTGAATAATAATAATAATAATAATGATAATAATATTTTGGTAGAAGACCCTCTTTTAGGCAAATGCTGTTAAAAAGGATGGCAGAATTAAGCGAGTTGATTTTATATATTGTTTTTTCTATTTTCCTTACAATTCGCTTCTCAGGCTCAGCGATGTTTCTGAGTAACTGGCCAGAATTCATATTGGGAATTTTCAAAAAATTATAAATATGAAGGAGTCTTTTATTAGAACAAGATATCAGGTCCAGGTCAAGCAGGGTCGTAGTCAGTGCTGGTATTATTCCGTAGGCGTAGTTCAGTTCGGGCCGGGGTCGTCTTAGGTTTAAGGGCTGGTATTGGTGCTGGTATAGCTGGTATCACGTGACGTTTCGACCTTCTCGTAGGTCATCTTCTGACGAGTCGGTAGAAGTGACTGTAGCAAGAAAGTTTGCGGAACGGTATTTATAGCGGCACGGACCTAGAGTTGCATTCTCATTGGTCGGGCCGGTCTTGGGCGAAGCCGTGGATCTCGCCTCGAAGGTCTCGGGGATTCTCTCGTGCGAGCGCCACAGTGGCGTGCCTGGGGATGAACGTCAGGAATTCCGTCTGTAGCAGGAATCGTATCATCCTGTGGGGGTTCCTGGTTATCTGGCATCGTCGGGGGGTCGCTCGCTGCTCTCCGGGCGGCGGTGGGAAGGAGAAACGTTTCTTGAGTGATATTTAAGTTTGGTTTCTCCCTGACCCAATACTGCAGTAGTAACTGATCAGGATACAGAGCCAGTGATTTTTCATCACCCTGAAGACGACGCAAACCTCGCGAAATATGAATGGCATGCCAAGACATTAACCGCTATGCCAGCAGACCATATAGTTCAGATTATTGTGATAATAATAATTATAAAGTTAGTGGCATTATTAGCAGAGAGTATCTCTTTATTTAGGCTTTGACTCAATCTATACATGCTTTTCTCTTCAGGCAAGATGAGAAAAAATATGAAGCACAGCTGATTCAGTCTAAATAAAATGCTAGTCTCTGTCAGCAATGCCACTGACTTCAGTAGGTACTGTATAATAGAGGAAATATGCCCGATCGATATATAATTCTATTCATATGTTCTGATTCATGTTATACTTACATGACAGATAAATAATCTTAGTCCCCTATTGCATTTCAGTGCGAGATTGGGTGAGCAGGGCGGAAGTGGAGCTTCTACAATTCACTGCCAATGTGAGTAACATCTGCAGCATCTTATGTCCGAGAATAATTAGCTTCTGTCTTCAAAATTGTAGCGTTTCTTTAGGTCATGGTCATCAAAAGCTTTTCCTAAATAATTTGCATTTACCTCAAGTTTCTCTCAAGTTCGCAAATTTTATAAGGGTTTCTTGTATCTGGGTAGTTGCAGTCGATCTGTGTATCCGTATAATTTTAAGCGATCTGTATATCCGAGTAATTTTAAGCGATCTGTGTATCTGAGTAATTTTGAGCAATCTGTGTATCCGAGTAATTTTAAGCAATCTGTGTATAAGCGATCTGTGTTTCCGAATTATTTTAAGCGATCTGTGTATCCGAGTAATTTTATGGGATCTGTGTATCCGAGTAATTTTAAGCGATCTGTGTATCCGAGTAATTTTAAGCAATCTTTGTATCCGAATAATTTTAAGCAGTGTGTGTATCCGAATAACTTCAAGTGGTCTGTGTATCAGAATAATTTTAAGTGTTCTGTGTATCCGAGTAATTTTAATCGTTCTATGTACTAGCCAAATAATTTTAAGCGGCCTGTGTATACGAATAATTTTAATCAATCTATGTATCCGAACGATTTTAAACGATCTGTGTTTCCGAATAATTTGAAGCGATCTATGCATCCAAAAAATTTAAGCAATCTATATATCCAAATTATTTTAACCGTTCTATGTATCCAATTAATTTTATGTGATCTATGTATACGAATAATTTTTAAGCGATCTGTGTATCTGAATATTTTTAAGCATTCTATTTATTCGAATGATTTTAATTATTTTGTGTATCCGAATAATTTTAAGCGATATATGTATCCGAATAATTTCAAGTATTATGTGTAGCCGAATAATTTTAAGTATTCTATGCATCTGAATAATTTTTAGCGATCTGTGTATCTGAATAATTTTAACGATCTCTATATATTGATACTTCTAAGCATTCTATGTACTAATGATTTTAAGCATTCTGTTTATCCGAATTAATTGTAAGCGATCTATTTATCTGAATAATTTTAATTATTCTATGCATACGAATGATTTTAAGCTTTCTATGTATCTGAAAAAATTTTTAGCTTTCTGTGTATCCAAATTATTTCAAGCATTTTAGTATCCAAATAATTTTAAGCGTTCTGTGTTCCGGAATAATTTTAATCGATCTATGTATCTGAATGATTTTAAACATTCTCTGTATATGAATAATTCAGTGTTCTATGTATCCGAATAATTTTAAGTATTCTATGCATCCAAATAATTTTAGGCATTCTGTGTATCAGAATGATTTTAAGTGATTTATGTATACGATTAATTTTAAGCAGTCTATGTATCAGGATAATTTTAAGCATTCAGTGTATCCGAATATTTTTAAGCATTCAAGTGTATCCGAATAATTTAATCGATCTATGTATCCTAATAATTTTAGGCAAACTATGCATACAAATAATTTTAAGCGATCAATGTATCCGAATGATTTATGCGTTCTATGTATCCGAATAATTTTAAGTGTTCTGTTTATCCGAATAATTTAGAACTATTTCCAGATGAATGTAATTTTAAGAATTTTCTTCAATTCAATCATTTCAGCATTTTACAAGATAACTATAGTATAGCTTCAGTAGTTTCTCTAGATAATCAGTGAGAGTGGTTCTATGATCCGGATAATTTACAAAATCCTTCTGAAGTCCTTCATTTTATACATATTTGTATTTACGCCTCCTTTTTTCATGTTTACCATTCCTCGAAGCTCTGGTTTTTGGGTCATTTAATTTCTGAGGACCCAGGAATTTGTTTTCGAAATATCTGAATACCTGGAAAAATTTTATGCATTGGTATTTACTTTACCTTTTCTGAAATTCCGGATAAAACCAATTTACCTTTCTGAATGAATGATTACCATTTCTCTGGCGTCATGGCTGCATTGGTTACATTCGTCTGTTACTTCTCTGAAGACCCTGGTGATTTCATTTAGTTTATCTCAAGATTTTGGTAATTTATTTTAATATTTAATTTTTTTTTTTAGGTCTTGGTAACTATTCAGTACTTCCTAAGGTCCAAAAATGTATGCATGCATGTATGTACTAATATATATATATATATATATTATATATATATATATATATATATATATATATATATATATATATATATGTATGTATGTATATATGTGTGTGTGTGTGTGTGTTTGCGTGCGTGTGTGAATTTTGATCACAACTCCGTGATTCATATACAAGCATAAGCTACAATGTCCTTTAATATCCAATTCGCTTTCCTAGGAATTAATAGATTTTCATATGTGTTAACCAAAGGGAAATTCTGTTAGTGATAATAACAGCGTCCTCTCGTGGATTTGAATCAGCGCACAGAAAAGGAATCAAGACTTCAGTGACGCCTTTACCGACTCGGCCAACAAGATTTCTTCTCTATACGCTGGTTCGAATCCACGAGAGGACGAAATTATTATCAACGAAAAAAATTCCCCTTCGGTTAAATATATGAAAATATATCAATTCCGAGGTAGAGCGAATTGGATAATATGAATATATATATATATATATATATATATATATATATATATATATATATATATATATATATATATATATATATAGTATATGTTAAATTCTCTTTTGTACAATATTCACAGAACTCTTCTCTTGCACGAGTTTTACTTCTCGTTACTTCTGTCCCTTCTTTCATCTTTTTCTTTGTATTCCAATTGTCCTCCTTTTCCTCTTCTCCTTTGTCCCTTCCCTACTTCGGCAATCCGCACTCTCCCTTTACCCGATTTTTTCGTTATTGCATCGCCTAAAACCCCAATCTTTGGTCGTCAGCCTTGGATTTTGTTCTTGTTTTCTTTTTATTTAATATTCCCCCCCTTTTTTATGTTACTCTTTTACTATTAATTCAGGTTTACTTAACGGTAGTTTTAAATTATTTTATTTAGTTTTGAATTTTTTATTCCTTTTCTTAAAATTATTCTTTTTAAAACCTCTTATTCCGTTGCATTGTGAAGAATTTATTTACCTCTTTGAGGCGTCTGAAATTTTCCTCTCTCTCTCCCCCTCTCTCTCTCGACAAAAAATGTAAATATATGCACCCTGTAGCCATGAATCATAATCAAATAAATAATTAATCAAGTAATAAAATCCAAAATAAGAAAGAAACAAATAAAGAGAGGAATAAAGAATATCAGGTTAAAAGAAAAAAGCAAGCCATCAACGAGATATGCAGAGATGTCAGCAAAAAACATATCAAAGCCTCAGCTCCAAGATTCTACTCAAGAGATAATAACTGTATTTATTATGCAAGAGGATATGCAGATACGGAGAAAATTACAGATTCAGACACAAAATGAATGATTATGATGAAGGAAGATCAAATATTATGGAAAAGTGGATTTTTTAATGTCAGAATTCTGGAAATGAGGAAAAGAACAACATACCAGAACAGGAAAGAGACATGGGAAAATCCTTATTATTACCAATATTAAATGAGGAGAAAACACGCAAACCATGATGAATGCGCAGGGTTTAGTTATGAGTAACTCAAAAAGAAAAATAGAGTACTTAGAAGAACTAACCCAAATTGAAAAGAAAATAGATATAATGAATATAAGTGAAACCTGGTATTCCCAAGAGACTGGGAATGATGATCAAATAAAAGGGTTCCAAACTTATAGATCAGATAGAAAAAATAGGAATCAAGGGGAACCGCAATATATGGGAAAGACAAAAAACAAGGAAAACAAAATATATGAGAAATATAGTAACTCAGAATGTAACTAATAGCGGTAGAATTTGAATCTGAAAAATTAATGAACATAGTAATATATGACCTCCTAATACTAAAGAGTTTGACTTAATAATAGAAAAAATTGATGATATATGTAGAAATCACAAGGACTGGACTATTCTTATCTGGAGACTTCAACTTTCCTTTCATAGACTGGAAAGAACGAATAGGAGATTGTGGTTGTACTTATACATATAAAAAAAAAAGAGAGTAATAGTAGTGCAGAAGATAAGAGGCAATTCGAAAAGCTATTAGATATGCTACTAGAATACAACATTCAACAAATAAATCACCTGCCAACAAGAAAGGAAAATACTTTGAGACCTAGTATTTGTGAACGAGATGAATTATGTTAAAGAAATAATAGTTTTTATAATGCGAGTATTTCAGACCATAATGTCATCGAATTAAACAGTCCATTCCAAGCAAGTGAAAACACCGAGATAAGCAAGAAATGAAAAAGTGGGGAATAAGGATATGGAAAATACAACTTCTACAGTAAAAGATATAAAATGGTCAGAAATAAATGAAGAATTAAACAAAGATTGGGATAACATTTCCTAAGTGATGACATAAGGGTAAATACGGAGATATTTTATATAATATTAGAGAAAAATAGTGGATAAATATATACCGAAGAAGAAAAGTAATCATCAGTCATGCATACCAAGAGACAGAAGGATCTTGTTCCAGAAAATCAGAAAGTGGAAAAAAGGTCTTGGAAAAGAAAAAAATGCATGGAAAGTTATAGAACTAAAAAGTAAGATAGAAAATGCAGAATGAAAGATTATACAATCAAAAGAAAATGAAAAACGGGACTTGGAAGGAAAAACCCTAATAAATATCAAGCAAAACCCCAAACTATTTATACTCATATGCTAAAAAGATGAATAAAAAAAAGAATAGAAATAGGCCCTCTAAGAATTGAAGGGAGATTAACGAATGAAAAAAAGGAAATTTGCAACATATTGGCAGAACGATATAAGAGAGAATTCACCCTAGAATAGATAATGAAGATAATGATGTAGAAGTAAGGGACGAAAATAGTGAATATTTAGCTGACATAGATATTAATGAAGCTGATATTGTGCAGGCTATTAATGAAATTAAAATGGAGCTGCAGCAGGGCCTGATGGAGTTCCTGCTATTTTGTTAAAGAAAGTAGTTCATTCTATCGCAAAGCCACTTGCAATATTATTAAGACAAAGTGTAGGTAAAGGCAAGATTTATGATGAGCACAAATTAGCATATATTACCCTACTTTCAAAAGTGGATCAAGACTAGAGGCAAGTAATTATAGGCCTGTGAGTCTAACATCACATATTATGAAAGTGTATGAAAGGGTAATGAAGAAAAATATTATGAAACATTTAATAAAAATAATTCGTTTAATATAGGACAAAATGTTCGTACCCGGAAAAAGTACACAAACCCAACTGTTAGTCCATCGTGAGAACATATTTAAAAATATGAAAAGTGGAAATGAAACAGATGTGGTTTATCTAGACTTTGCAAAAGCTTTTGACAAGGTAGACCATAATATATTCGCGAAGAAAATTAGAAAACACAATATCGTGGATAAAGTAGGAAGATTGATAAAGAATTTTTACACAACAGAAAACAGATAGATATTGCAAACGATGAGAAATTGGAAGAAGCCAAGATAATATCCGTGTGCCACAAGGTACAGTGTTAGCTGCAATACTGTTTGTTATTATGATTGAAGACATAGACAGTAATGTTAAGGATTCGGTAGTGAGTAGTTTCGCCGATGACACAAGAAATAAGTAGAGAAATTACTTGTGATGAAGATAGGAACGCTCTACAAAGAGACCTTAACAAAGTATATGATTGGGCAGAGGTAAATAGGATGGTATTAACTCTGATAAATTTGAATCAATAAATTATGGAGACAGAGAAGGAAAGCTATATGCATATAGGGGACCGAATAATGAGACAATAACAAATAAGGAAGCACTTAAAGACCTTGGTGTGATGTTGAATAGGAAACATGTTATGCAATGATCAAATAGCAATTCTATGGCAAAATGTAAAGCAAAAATGGGAATGTTGTTGCGGCACTTCAAAACAAGAAAAGCTGAACACATGATTTATGCTTTATAAAACAAAACAAAATGTTCGTAGTCCACTTGAATATTGCAATATGATATGGTACCCACACTATCAAAAGGATATTGCACAAATAGAGAGTGTACAAAGGTCCTTTACAGCTAGAATAGAAGAAGTTAAGGACCTTGACTACTGGGAAAGACTACAATCCTTAAAATTATATAGTCTAGAAAGGAGAAGAAGAACGCTACATGATAATTTAGGCACGGAAACAGATAGAAGGAATAGCCGAAAACATCATGGAACTAAAAATATCAGAAAGAGCAAGCAGAGGTAGATTAATAGTGCCCAAAACTATACCAGGAAAAATAAGGAAAGCACACAGGACATTAATCCACTACGCACCAGCATCGATAATGCAGTGTCTATTCAATGCGTTGCCAGCTCATCAGATGCAAAATATACCGGAAGATGTACTAGCAACTCTCTGGTAGACATTAGAGGTGCCTCACACTGAGGGTGGGGACCTGGCAACCCGAACAAAATGTAAGGTCTGTAAGGTCTCTCTCTCAAAAGAAAGTGAAAAATGGACTGGAAGAAAAAAACCCTAGTAAATATCAAGCAAAACCCCAACTATTGTACTCGTATGCAAAAAAGATGAATAAAAGAAGGATAGAAATAGGCCCTCTAAGAATTGAAGGGAGATTAGCGAATGAAAAAAAGGAAATATGCAACATATTGGCAGAAAGATATAAGAGAGAATTAACCCTTAGAATTGATAATGAAGATAATGATACAGAAATAAGGGATGAAAATAGTGAATATTTATCAGACATAGATATTAACAAAGCTGATATTGTGCAGGCTATTAATGAAATTAAAAAATGGAGCTGCAGCAGGGCCTGATGGTGTCCCTGCTATTTTGTAAAAGAAAGTAGTTCATTCTATTGCAAAGCCACTTGCAATATTATTAAGACAAAAGTGTAGATGCATGAAAGATTTATGATGAGCACAAATTAGCATATATTACCCCTACTTTCAAAAGTGGATCAAGACTAGAGGCAAGTAATTATAGGCCTGTGAGTCTAACATCACATATTATGCAATGATCAAATAGCAATTCTATTAGCAAAATGTAAAGCAAAAATGGGTGGGAATGTTTGTTACGGCACTTCAAACAAGAAAAGCTGAACACATGATTATGCTTTATAAAACGTATGTTCGTAGTCCACTTGAATATTACAATATGATATGGTACCCACACTATCAAAAGGATATTGCACAAATAGAGAGTGTACAAAAGGTCCTTTACAGCTAGAATAGAAGATGCTAAGGATCTTGACTACTGGGAAAGACTACAATACTTAAAATTGTATAGTCTAGAAAGGAGAAGAGAACTCTACATGATAATTCAGGCATGTAAACACATAGAAGGAATTGCCGAAAACATCATGGGGCTAAAAATATCAGAAAAAGCAAGCAGAGGTAGATTAATAGTGCCCAAAACTATACCAAGAAAAATAAGGAAAGCATACAGGACATTAATCCACTACGCACCAGCACCGACAATGCAGCGTCTATTCAATGCGTTGCCAGCTCATCTGAGGAAATATATCGGGAGTGAGCATAGATGTGTTTAAGAACAAGCTCGACAAATATCTAAGCTGCATCCCAGGCCATCCAGATTGGAAGATGCAAAATATACCGGAAGATGCTCTAGCAACGCTCTGGTAGGACATTAGAGGTGCCTCACACTGAGGGACCTGGGGCAACCCGAACAAGATGTAAGGTCTGTAAGGTAAGGTCTCTCTCTCTCTCTCTCTCTCTCTCTCTCTCTCTCTCTCTCTCTCTTTTTGTCATGCCATCGCAAAACATGCATGTTTCAGTGAGAAAGAGATTGACGTTGAAATTCGATTCACAAGATAATGATGACGCTAATGTTACAAGAAGTTCTCTAACGGACAGGCAATTTGTATGAAAATAATCTTAGCAATTTGACATATGAGAGAGAGAGAGAGAGAGAGAGAGAGAGAGAGAGAGAGAGAGTGGCAACGGGGATAAAGTCTAAAATTCTTGAATCCTTTCTTTCGTGTGCAAATAGAGACTGAAAAATGATTGTGATAACCACAATCTATCCCAGATTTTAAATATGCAAATAATGCCCCGAAGTTTCTTTGGCACAGTCGAGTTTTCTGTAAAGCGTATAATGCTGTATGAGTCTCTTAACCACGGTCCATGAAAAACTATGCCGCGGGCCATGTAACTTTCAGCCACAGCCTGGTGGTGGCTTGTGTTGCTAGACCTATAGAGGGACCTTGCTCATGATCATGGCTAATTTTAAAACCTTAAATCAAATAAAAACTCCTGAGGAGAGGGCTGCAATTTGGTTTGTCTCATGACTGGAGGTTGGATGATCAACATACCCCTTTGCAGCCCTCTAGCCTCAGTAGTTTTTAAGATCTGAGGGCGGCCAGAAAAAGTGCGGACGGACAGACAAATAGCCATCTCAATGGTTTTCTTTTAAAAAAAATTACGGGTCTCAAAAGAAGTGAATAAGGCATTATTAAAGTATTTGTATCAGAGTAATCTTTTACTCATTCATACTTTTAAGGTTTTTTTTCCCCCGTTTTGTTTACTCCTTTTCAGCGAGGTTCCCTTTCACACCCTGCTTGTTTTGCCGTTTACTACGCAATAAAAAATAAAAAATTCCTTTTTGAACTTTTGTTTCCCTCCGTTGCCCCGCTCCCCTCTCTCTCTCTCTCTCTCTCTCTCTCTCTCTTTAATTTTCTAACGACTTTGCAAGTCATACTGGTACTTCTCTCTTCTCTCTCTAGTTTTCAACTACCTTGCAAGTCCAGACTCTTCTCTCCCTATTTCTCTTTCTCTCTTTATTTTTCCAACTCCCTTACAAGTTTTATTGTTTTCTGTCTTTCCCTAGCTTTCCAACTATCTTAAAGTCGTCTCTCTCTCTCTCTCTCTCTCTCTCTCTCTACATCTCTCTCTCTCTCTCTCTCTCTCTCTCTCTCTCTCTTTAGCTTTCCACTCCCTTGCAAGTAAACCCGTCCCCACCTCTCCTCTCTCTCTCTCTCTCTCTCTCTCTCTCTCTCTCTCTCTCACGGGGGTTCGTTGCTCTAGTATGTTTTCTTCACATTTTTTTAGCCTACACCGTTAGTGAAAGGAAAGGAGAAATACTAAACTTTATTTCTTTAGCACTTTTATTTTTTTGATCTGCAGTGTCTCTGTCAATCTCCTGTCTGAGAGTGAAAGGTAGTTTAAACATTGGGGTTCCAAGCTTTCCTTGACAGTTTCTCGCTTGATTGTGTGTGTGTGTGTGTATATATATATATATATATATATATATATATATATATATATATATACATATATACATATATATATATATATATATATATATATATATATATATATATATATATAAAATTAAAAGGCCCAATAAAACACCTGGTTTAAAGCTAAGAACTATATTATGGTGGACTGACTCCCACCCTTATCAAGTGGTGAATGACAGAAGTTACATTGGTGAAATATATTGGGACATATGCCATTAGGTGATACCTGCTGTCACCACTAAGCCGAATTTGGTTCTGCTAATCGTCTTAATCTGCTTCATCGTTGCTCCGCTTCATCATTGCTCCTCTTCATCGTTGCCTTAAGGAAGATATTGTCTATATGGTTAGAGTCCCAGGCTCCATTGGAAACGTTGATACTACTATCTTGTTGTTTTATCAGTGAAGATTCTACCATCTGACATTTATATTGACAGCTACTTTTGTATAAAATTCAGGATGAGTTTCAATCCATGGTATGATTCATGTTATTAATAGGATGGAAAATTGCCGGACTATGTTGTCTATATCAAACTGATCGCTTATGTTGAGTTAATCTTTCTGAGAGAGATTTTCCTGTGAATCCATGGTATGATTTATCGTAATCCTTACAGGGGATTTCATTGATGCTTACATCTTTAGAAACTGGTTTCTGCTGAACGTTGATTAAGGATTGCCCCAATGTACTCAGATAAGTAAAGACAAATGGGTTGGAGTGATCTCTTGTAAATTATCCACACGAGGGATTATGGTTTTGTTTGTGAATTTTTCCTTTTCTTTGTTTTCTGTGGCTTTTTCTGTTATGTGCTTTGGGGTATTTTGAGAAGATAAGTTGATTTCTGATTCTTTAAAAATCTTTGTTAAGAAAATCTGGGGAGCAAATTCTGAGGGCTCTAAGAAATAAGTTACTTGCTATGCCAAGTTTAACTGAAATGTCATGATAGCTGTAAAAATGTATGTATGAAAGTGAAAAATTTTGCTTTCCTGAAGACAGTGAATTTCTAGTTATTATTAGTTCTAATGATTAAGACATCTAAAAAATGGATTTGGTTATTGATTTCCTATTCTAATTTAAGTTTTATGCTTGGGACCAAGGGGTTTAATTTTTGTAGAAAGAAATCAAAATCGCCCCACTTGCTTTTCCACTATGTTAAGATATTATCTACATAACGAAGCCAAATCATATCTGCAGGTTTGATAAGGTTTAGAATTACTGTTTCAAAATACTCCATATATAATTTTGCTAACACATGACTGAGTGGACTCCCCATACTGCAACCGAACTTTTTATGGTAAAAGTTATCACCGAAGGAAAAGATGTTATTAGTGATGCAGACTCTACAAGTTGCATTATTTTATTCAATTCTGTGGTGGAAGTGGTCAGCAAATGGCACAAGTTTATTATTGCAGAACGTTGATACATCTTTTTATAACCCCACAGAAAACATGGAAAAAAATTTCACAACAAAATCGTAATCCCTCACTTGGATGATTTATGAGAGATCACACAAATCTTAGGCCACTCCAACCCTTTTGTCTTCACTTATCTGATTACATTTGGGAAATCCTTAATTAACGTTCAGCAGAAACCAGTCTCTAAACATGTAGGAGTCTTTGAAATCCTCTGTAGGGATTGCAATAAATCATACTATGGATTCACAGGAAAATCTCTCTCAGAAAGATTAACTCAACATAATACTCAGTTAGATATGGGCAACATAGTTCAGCAATTTTCCATCAAATAAATAACACAAAACAATACCATGGATTGGAACTTATCCTGAATTTTATACAAGAGCAGCTGTCAATATGATTGTCAGATGGTAGAATCTTCACTGATAAAACAACCTTTCCAATGGAGCCTGGGACTTTGACCATATAAACAATATCTTCCTTAAGGCAACGATGAAGCGGATTACGACAATTAACAGAACCAACTTCGGCTTAGCAGTGACCCCAGGCAATTACCTAAGGGCATATCTGGGAGTCAGTCCACCGAAATATAAGTCCTAGCTTTCAACCAGAGTGTCTCAATGGCCTTTTATACTTGAGACGTAGTCTGTTTAACAGAAAAAATTTATATATATATAGATATATAAATATATATAGATATACGGATACATAGAGAGAGAGAGAGAGAGAGAGAGAGAGAGAGAGAGAGAGAGAGAGAGAGAGAGAGAGAGAGAGAGAGAGAGAGATATTTGTTTATACATTTTCAATATTATATGTACTATTATATATTGCTACTTTCAAAATGCATGTTTTCCCCTCTTTGAAATGTCATGTAGATTGTGCAACATTTTTTCAGATTCCTAGATAGCTTAGAATAGGATGTTTTAAAATGGTGTGTTCAGATTTCGCATTAACGTCTTGTAAAAGAATATATATACGTAAAGAGAGAGATCCTTGTCTTTTCAAAGATGCAAATGTTTAACTTTTATGTCAGCACTTTAAGATTAGAGTCTGCGAGATCCGTTTGCTTCCCTGCTCTGTCAGCGCGTTTGATAATGAGCTCGACTCTTTTACGTGGTCATCAAAATATGTCAATCTTAATTATCGTTTACCCTCCGTTTCAATCGGGTAACGTATCTATTGAGCAGTCTTGTCTTGTACGTGTTATATCTTTGTCAAGTCCACGTGGATGTTGCACATTATGTGTGTAAGATTGCGTCGATTTCGAACTTTCTGGAAGCTTTCGTACCCAGAACGTATTTGTCATCTGCCTAGCCCAATTTCCGCAAGGAAGAGTTTTCATTCGATCTTAAGACCTCGAGGCAGTTAGATCTCTCTCTCTCTCTCGCTCTCTCTCTCTCTCACTCGACATCGAGATTAAATAACATAACGTAAATTTGGTCTCTCATAACTTGTGAGAATTCTATATTTGATATTTCTTAGAATTTATTTAGTTTTATTTAATTTCTTTTGTGGAATCTGAACAAACATTTCGTAACGGCGCCTGGTTTTTTTGTGAAAGTGAATATACAAGAGAAAGAAAGAAGTTGGTATACCAAAAAAGTAAAGTGTGTTATTTTTATTAGTTGCAACTAATAATGGATAGGGAGTGTGTTTAACTAATAACGGATAGGAATTGTGTTTAACTTAATAATTGATAGGAACTGTTGTCTGTTACGAAGGGTTTGGTAAAAACTGTTGGTTACAGTGTTTTGAATGAAAAAGATTTACACTTTTACACATTGCTGATATTTTATGTGTTTGTGTCTGTTCCATTGTTTGTGCACTTATTCATTTTCTTATTGAAGTGTGTCTTTTTGTTTTATATTTTCATTTACATTCACCATTTAATTGACTTAGTATTTTCATTGCTTTATCATTGCACATTTAATTAAATTTAACACTTGTGAATTGAGTTGCATTTACTTAGAATTCTTTTCAAGTTTTATTGTTGTTTAGCCACTTGTGAATTAATTTCAAATTTTCAGTATTGCCTAACACTTTTGAATTTTGATTGAATTATTTTTTGAATTTGTGATAAATTAATTTTGATTTAATTTTACTTAATTTGATTCAAAAGAATTAATTAAACTTTACTTTGTTTTCTAGTAACAGTAATTTTTCCCTGATATTGTGAATTTCACTTATAAATTTGAAAATTTAATAATAAATTTTTGTATTTAAAATTTTTATAAGTGTTTTCTTTATCTTACACCAGTATAAATATATTTAATTATGATTATATTCATGTTAGGTAGAAACATAGAGTGGTAATTGATTTGCTTTCCTTCAATTTAATTGAAGTGACTTAGAACCAGGGAAGTACTTAGACTTCTGAAATCAGGGAAATACTTAGAGTTTGAAAGTTGTGATGGAGTGATGCCCTTTGATTAATTTAATTACTACAAGATTACACACACCCGTTTTGATGAACTTAGTCTGATTTTCTGCAATACTGGTAAGTGTTAAGGGATCACTGTTTGCCTTTAGTGTATTCAGTCGTTTCAAACGTGTTATGAGGGTTCAGGTGTCTGGCTTTTGTGAGGTAATAATTGATAAATGGTAACCAGATACTTGGCACTTCGTAACATTATTTAATGGTGCCCAGAGACCCGGGAAAGCAGATTTCATTATCACTCTAGAATATACTGGTGGTGTTAGGAATATATTTTGTTAGGAGAGTGATCATATAGTTTTGTTTTTGCATTTATTGTATTGAATTGTAAATTGATAACTTAGAGGAAAATGGCTCAGTTCAATGTTCAGGAATTTTTAGCACCTCCTTCCGTCCAAGTTTTGTCTGAAACCACTCTGTCTAGATCACAGTTTGAGCGCTTTAGCAGAGGCATGTGGTGGTTATGTGTATACTAGTATGGTAAAGGCAACAAATAAGATGTATTGCTATGGAATCATTGATAAACTCTGTAGAATACTGATGAAGATTGAGTTAGAATTGGCTCAAGAGTTGTTGAATGTAGCACGTGCTGATCTCATAAATAAGCAAGCAGAAAAGAAAGAGAAAAGTGATGCAGAGTTAGAGCTTAGACGCATTGAAGCAGAAGAGAATTGATTAAGCTAAAAATGCTTGCTGAAAGAGAGAGAATGCAAGCTGAAAGAGAGAGAATGCAAGCTGAAAGAGAAAGAATAGACAGGGAAAAACAAGAAAGAAGAGAAAGAGAAGAAGAAAAAGCAGCAGAAGAGGAAAGAGAAAGAATAAAAGAGGAAAGAGAAATCGCAAGACATGAAAGGGAAATGGAATTAATAAGAGCTAGATCCACATTAACCTGTAACACCGTCTAACCCTAACCAGGTAATCAAGACCCTGTATTTGATGTAGGTGAGAGTACAGAAGTTAATCCTAAGTTTACTGAAGGAAGCTCCAGATGAGTTTTTTGATCACTTGAGAAAGTGGCTTCAGGTATGGGATGGCCAGAGGATAAATGGTCAGTTTTGCTACAAAGTGTCTTGATTGGTAAAGGGAGAAGTGCTTATCTAGCCTTAACAGCTGATCAGTGTAAAGACTACAAGGTACTTAAACACAGTGTGCTACAAGTTTACCAGATGACCCCAGAGTACTACAATGAGAGATTCAGAAATTTAAGAAAAGATGAAGAAGAAACCTTCTTAGATTATGCTTACAAAGTGAGAAGGTGTTTCAAACGTTGCGTAGAAGCTGCTAAAGTTAAAACTTTTGATGAGTTAGAAGAGTTACTCGTTCTTGAACAGTATCTTAAGGGAATTCCTGAACATATAAGAGCCTATTTAAGAGAGAGAAGTGAAGAAACTTGACAAAGCCGCTACACTCAGTGAAGATTACAATATAATCAGTAGCAAACGTAATTACAATGTCAAGTACCAGAGTCACAACGCCCAGGTTTTAAGTCTTATCCAAATAACAGGAACAAATTTAATGGGAAACCTTCAAGTGATACTACTAAGAGTACACAAGGTAATACAGCTCAGCAAATTAATGTGAAATCCTCATCCAGTTTTTTCAAGACAGTTACAGAAACCTAATGTTGTCTGTTTCAAGTGTGGAAGAGTAGGACACTACAGTCAAGAATGTTACCGGAATCAACAGCAGTCAAAACCAGTTAGTCAAGTTGTGAAACAAACTACGAAGTTCAGTGTGGGAAAGAATCAGACTCCAGACAAGAATGAAACTAAACAAGCTGAATGTTTAGCAACCAGTGGAAATGTTACCTCAAGCAGTGAGTGGCTAAGCTGTGGAGGCTTTTAGCCATATATCTATGAGGGTATGCTGTCAACTCAAGAAGGAAGTATGCAGGTACCAGTCAAGATTTATTACGTGATACAGGGAGTAACCATAGTGTGGTAGTACGTGGTTCTCACCCTCAGTTGGAGAAGAGTCTCACAGGAGATTCAGTTATTTTGAAGGGTATAGGAGAGAGGAAGTACTCCTCTATGCCGCTTACACCTGTCATGTGAATTGGTGACAGGGAATGTTGATTTTGCTGTAAATGACTCACTGGCTGTGGAAGGTATACATGTTCTGTTGGGGATGAAGTTGGTGGTGTGCCATTTATTCCTTGTCCTGTAGTGACAGACAAAACCATTGAGGATTAGTCCTACAGAAGAGTTGGAGAAGAATAACCCCCACCTGTTTCCTAGTTGCGTAACTACCAGAAGTATGAAGAGGACTACGACTATAAGTGAAGAAACTGAGGATTTACACACTCAAGAAGGATCAAGTGAAGGATCTTTGTGCTTAGAAGAATTATTCCAGGGAAGTGAAGTTTTCCCATAGTGCTGACCAAGAAAGAGATTTCCCAAGAAGAGAAGACGATGATGACGACGAAGAAGAAGAACCTGATGTTCCTGAAGAGACTCCGAGTAGTCAAAGTGTTGCTGAAGACAGTAGTGAAACTACAGTAGCTGAGTTAGCAGATATTGAGAATTCAACTCTTGAAGTTGGTCAAGTGACAAGAGAGAAGCTGATGGACTTGCAGAAGAAGGAGGTTGGCATCGTTAACTGATTTGTTCTTCAGAGTTGTTGATCGAGAAGAGATGCAACAACTCCTACCTGTTACTATCTGAAGGAAGGTTTACTGATGAGGAAGTATAGACCTACAGATATACCAGGAGATGCTGTATGGGGCGAATATCATCAAATTTTGTCTTCCATACTCATTGAGAAAGCAAGTGATTGCAGTAGCTCATGAGTCTGGACATATGGGAATCAGGAAGACTGTGGAGAAGATCATGAATATTTTTTTCTGGCCTGGACTTCAACAGATGTTAGCAGGTTCTTGTCGTGAGTGTCATACCTGCCAGATAGCTGGAAAACCGAATGAAACCATCAAGAAAGCCCCCCTACAACCTATAGAAGTTAGAGGAGAACCCTTTAGCAAAGTGATTATAGATATGGTTGGACCGCTGCCGAGGACAAAGAAAGGAAATTAGTATTTGTTGACATTAATGTGTCCTGTGACAAGGTATCCAGAAGCGATCCCTGTTAGAACATATCTGCCAAGGTAGTTGCTGAGAAACTTGTGGAGTTTTTTCTCAAAGTTTGGTATACCAGATTGTACAAAGTGACAGAGGAACAAACTTTACTTCAAAGTTATTCCAGGATGTGATGAATTTGTTAGGAGTGAAACAACAGTTATCCACTGCCTATCATCCAGAAACTCAAGGTGCCTTAGAAAGGTTCCATCAAACATTGAAAAGTATGCTGACAAAGTATTGTTCTGAGTCAGGAAGAGAATGGGATGTGTGGTTTACCATTAATGTGTTTGTTTAAGTTAGGAATGCTTATCAGAAAGTATGGATGTTCACCTAATGAGATGATTTTTGGAAGAGAAGTGAGAGGACCGTTGAAGATTCTTGCAGAAATTGGGAAGAAAATCAAGAGGAAAGCCAAGCAGAGTATGTGAAGAACTTAAGGAAGAGGTTGAAAGAGATTAGAAAATTCTCTTAGAAAACTTGAAAATGAGTCAAGAGAAAATGAAAAGTAGATTTGATGCTAAGACTAAGCTAAGAAGTTTTAGTGTTGGTCAACAAGTGTTAGTGTTCTTACCTGTCAAGAGATTTCCCCTCACTAATAAATTTCAAGGTCCTTACAAGATATTCAGAAGTTAAGTGATAGAACTTATGTGATTGAAACACCAGAAAGAAGAAGACAAAGGAAGATACATGTGAACCTCTTGAAACCTTATTTCTCAGAAACTAAAACTGAAACTGTGTCAGTAACCCCAGACAACTTTATCTACAGAAGACGATGATGGCTACGAATTGGGAGCTGCAAGCAAGATGAATAATTCTTCAATTTTGGAAATTTGGAGGATAAACTGAAACATTCTGAGTGTGAACAAGGTGAAGACTTAAGTGACGTAATTAGAAGTTTTCCAGAAATTTTTTCAGATGTGCCTAGACGTACTGATCTGACCAAGCATGAAATCAGATTCAAGAAGATGGAAAAACCTTTCAAGCAAAGAGCCTATCGCTTATCACCGTATCATCGAGATGTTTTGAAGAAAGAAGTTGAGTATTTGCTGCAACATGGATTAGCAGAACCCAGTTCAAGTCACTTTAGTTCTCCATGTGTGTTAGTGAAGAAACCAGATGGTTCATTTAGGATGTGTACTGATTATAGGAAGCTGAATTCTATCAGTGTGGCTGATAATTATCCATTGCCTCTTATAGATCAGTTACTTGAAAAATATTGGGCAAGCCAAGTTTGTTTCCAAGATAGACTTGTTGAAGGATATTATCAAATTCCCTTAGATGAGAATGCGAAGCTGCTGTCAGCTTTTATTACTCCTTTTTGGACTATATCAGTATACTGTTCTGCCGTTTGGTCTGATGAATGCACCCGCAACATTTCACGAGTGATGGATCAACTGCTAGGATCAATAGAAGGAGTAGGTGTATACCTAGATGACATCGTGATTTACTCTACAACGTGGGAAGAACATCTGAAGATTCTGAAGAAAGTTTTCAAGAAACTACAAGAAGCAGGATTAACAGTCAACCTAGAGAAGAGTGAGTTTGGAAAGGCAACTGTACAGTATCTTGGGTTTGAAGTTGGGAAGGCCTTCTTGCTCCAGTAAATGCTAATGTAGAAGGTATCCGTAAGGCTACCCCACCTACTACCAGAAACAGCTACAGAGATTTTTAGGCATGGCTGGTTTCTATCGTCGTTTTTGCCCAAATTTCTCAGCTGATAGTAGCTCCCTTGACAGACTTGACTAGTCCCAAAGCTAAGTTTATTTGGACTCCAGAGTGTCAAGAATCCTTTGAGAAGGTAAAAGCCATTTTAACTTCAAGACCAGTACTTCTAGCTCCAGACTTCAACAAGAAATTTGTGATACAAGTTGATGCGTCAAGACTGTGGTGTGGAGCTGTTCTACTTCAAGAAAATGAAAATAATATCTACCATCCTGTATGCTTCATGTCTACAAAATTGAAAAAACCATCAGAAAGTATATTCGACAATTGAAAAGGAAACTTTAGCCTTAATCACTGCATTGAAAAAATTTGAAGTGTATGTGAATAGACCTAGGAATGGAAGAATATTAATATTGTCAAGATCACAATCCACTGTCCATTTATCCGAGAAAATGAAAATCACAATCAAAGACTGACCAGGTGGTCTTTGTGCCTGCAACAGTATAACTTAAGAGTGCAGCACATTAGTGGCAAAAACAATGTAGTTGCTGATTATTTATCTCGTTGCGAATCGTTGGATTCAACACCGTGATAAAAAATCTTCTGGGGGGAGGTATATTATATATTGCTACTTTCAAAATGCATGTTTTCCCCTCTTTGAAATGTCATGTAGATTGTGCAACATTTTTTCAGATTCCTAGATAGCTTAGAATAAGGATGTTTTTAAAATGTGTGTTCAGATTTCGCATTAACGTCTTGTAAAAGAATATATATATACGTAAAGAGAGAGATCCTTGTCTTTTCAAAGCTGCAAATGTTTAACTTTTATGTCAGCACTTTAAGATTAGAGTCTGCGAGATCCGTTTGCTTCCCTGCTCTGTCAGCGCGTTTGATAATGAGCTCGACTCTTTTTACGTGGTCATCAAAATATGTCAATCTTAATTATCGTTTACCTCCGTTTCAATCGGGTGTACGTATCTGTTGAGCAGTCTTGTCTTGTACATGTATATCTTTGTCAAGTCCCACGTGGATGTTGCACATTATGTGTGTAAGATTGCGTCAGATTTCAGAATTTCTGGAAGCTTTCGTACCCAGAACGTATTTGTCATCTGCCTAGCCCAATTTCCGCAAGGAAGAGTTTTCATTCGATCTTAAGACCTCGAGGCAGTTAGATCTCTCTCTCTCTCTCTCTCGCTCTCTCTCTCTCTCACTCGACATCGAGATTAATTAACGTAACGTAAATTTGGTCTCTCATAACTTGTGAGAATTCTATATTTGATATTTGATTTCTTAGAATTTATTTAGTTTATTTAATTTCTTTTGTGGAATCTGAACAAACATTTCGTAACGGCGCCTGGTTTTTTTGTGAAGTGTAATATAAACAGAGAAAGAAAGAAGGTTGGTATACCAAAAAGGTAAAGTGTGTTATATTTTTTATTAGTTGCAACTAATGATGGATAGGGAGTGTGTTTAACTAATAACGGATAGGAATTGTGTTTAACTAATAATTGATAGGAACTGTTGTCTGTTACGAAGGTTTGGTAAAAACTGTTGGTTACATGTTTTGTTTTGAATGAAAAAAGATTTACACTTTTACACATTGCTGATATTTTGTGTGTTTGTGTCTGTTTCCATTGTTTGTGCACTTATTCATTTTCTTATTGAAGTGTGTCTTTTTGTTTTATATTTTCATTTACATTCACCATTTAATTGACTTAGTTATTTTCATTGCTTTATCATTGCACATTTAATTAATTTAACACTTGTGAATTGATTTGCATTTACTTAGAATTCTTTTCAAGTTTTATCGTTGTTTAGCACTTGTGAATTAATTTCAAATTTTCAGTTATTGCCTAACACTTTTGAATTTTGATTGAAATTAATTTTTTTGAATTTGTGATAATTAATTTTGATTTAATTTTACTTAATTTGATTCAAGAATTAATTAAACTTTACTTTGTTTTCTAGTAACAGTAATTTTCCCTGAATATTGTGAATTTCACTTATAAATTTGAATTTAATAATAAATTTTTGTATTTTTTGATTTAAAATACTAAGTTTTGTTTTTCTTTATCTTACACCAGTATAAATATAATTTAATTATTGATTATATTCATGTTAGGTAGAAACAATAGAGTGGTAATTGATTTGCTTTCCTTCAATTTAATTGAAGTGACTTAGAACCAGGGAAGTGACTTAGACTTCTGAAATCAGGGAAATACTTAGAGTTTTTGAAAGTTGTTGATGGAGTGATGCCCTTTGATTAATTTAATTTACTTACAAGATTACATCACACCTGTTTTGATGAACTTAGTCTGATTTTCTGCAATACTAGTAAGTGTTAAGGGATCACTGTTGCCTTTAGTGTATTCAGTCGTTTAAACGTGTTATGAGGGTTCAGGTGTCTGGCTTTTGTGAGGTAATAATTGATAAATGGTAACCAGATACTTGGCACTTCGTAACAGTACATATAGTTATATATATGTATGTATACATGTGTATGTTTATTTATTTGTTATTTATATCTATATACATACATACATACATACATATATATATATATATATATATATATATTATATATATATATACTATATATATATATATATATAGTGTGTGTGTGTGTGTACGTTTTATCATGTAAAAAATTTCAGAAGAAAAAGATTAAAAGCACGTTAGTTTTTCCGAAAGAAAAAATATAAAAAAGGGTTAGGCTACGTCTTATCACGTCCCCAGAATTAAATATAGAACTTCTTTGGACTGGAATGGTTTCTAGGGCCCTCGGTAATTCCCACAAGGACGAATCGCGTGACATAATCTATTTTGTTAATTCGGCCGAGTGCCGACGTTACCTAATAGCTTATCTAATTTATTGAAACCCGGGGGAGGGGGGAGAGGGGGGGGGTGGGGGGGGGGCGCCTTGGCCGGTCGGGGAAGGGGTTGGGGGGGCGGGCGGTTGGTGGGTAAACGCACATAAATTGCCCCTAACTTGACCAGGCAGGGGGATTGTCTCTCTCTCTCTCTCTCTCTCTCTCTCTCTCTCTCTTAATTATATTTCCATTAGGGTGTTCCTCGTCATTTTTAATGCATGGGGATACAGGCGGTTACAAGTAAACAAGGCGTGATCCGACCTCCAGCTTACTTGGGGGCGCTTGCTAAAAGGCTTATTCATAGACCTTTCCTACCCCCCTCCTCCCCAACAAGAACAACAAGAACAACAAGAACAGCAACAACAAAGTAGTTTGTAGGCTTACGCCCCAAGTAAGCGAAAATATTTATGGTAAAGGTCATGTTTACAATATTAGTAATAGTATGTGTATAAGCAAGTAAAAGCTTAGTATAAATGGAAGGCATTTGGATAAAAAATAAATGCTACGTTTGTATTTACAAGAAGATGTAAGAACACATGAAAAAATGAAATGCTTACGGGAAATAATAAGTTTATGTAAGATTAATAAAGAAAGTGTTTTAGAATTGATTAGCATACCAGTAAACAAATAAATAGACTTAATAACATATATCTCTATGGTGTTTGTTTATTTTTTTGTCACCTCTAACGTTTCAGATAATAATTTTGTTTTTGTGATTTGTTTTTCTCTTAACAATTATCTGAAAAACTTATTCAAACCCTCTATTGGATTTCTTTTATAATTCAATATTATGTTATTTCCTATTATCAGCTGTCCGGCTTCAACTAAAAAAATATCACGGTATTATATATCAGTTTCAAATATATTGTACACACACAGACACATATATGTATATATATATATATATATATATATATATATATATATATATATATATATATATTATATTGGGTATTTTGAATTCATTTTTCTACCAGCCTGGTTTTACTAGCGATGAATATTAGTAAAATTAATTTATTAGGTATTATAAAGTAATGTTACTAATGAATATTTGTCACTTGTCAAACCAAGCCTGTGGAAAAATGAGTTCAAAATATTGATAAATGAGGTATATGTTTTTGAAATAGATACATATGGCCAAGGTAGACAGCTGGTAAAAAGAAATATTATCAGGTTGATATATGAACGACACCTGCTTGTAATCGGTGCGTGTTATTTATATCACCTCCATAAGTATCTTTACCTTCAGTCTTTTTCCATAAAGAAATATTCACGTAGAATATTTCCAAATCGTTCACGGCCGCGTAGGAGAACTGCTGTCAGTGCACCTCACGGGGGGTGCACTGTAGGCATTACTAAAGGTTCTTTGCAGCGTCCCTTTTGGCCCCTAGCTGCAATCCCTCTCATATCTTTTACCGCACTCCTGTTCCTATTATCTTACTTCCATCTTCCTTTCCACCCTCTCCTAACAATTTATTCATGGGCAACTGTTTTTGTGGTTTTCATCCTTTACACCTTTCAAACCTGCCTAATTTCAATTTCCCTTCCAGCGCTGAATGACTTCATAGGTCCAGCGCTTGGCCTTTGGCCTACGCTCTATATTCCTCTCCATTCCAAACCATTCCTGCATTGTTTAGGTACTTATGGATGAATGCCCCAACTCAATTCCTGCACCAAAAACTCTCGAGGGATAAAATAATGGACGAAAATGAGCCGAGATTGGTCGAAATTTCACCCACAACAGAAAAGGGAACCGAGAGGGGGAAAATATGTAATGTGGATGAAGGTCTAACATATTTGTGGTGGGGCCTTTTTATGCAGACATGAGATGCGGAGATTTCGAAGATTCCTATGGGCGCCGCCCTTTTTTTTAATCCTCTAGGAAATTAAATTCCCCGGGGGAAGGAAGACGTCTTCGTGAAAGGGAGAGAGAGAGAGAGAGAGATTCATCGTCTCCGTGGACACTTACTAGAGAGGGAGAGAGAGATTCATCTTTTTCATGTATACGTCCTGCAGACAGACAGACAGACAGACAGACAGACAGACAGACAGACAGACAGACAGACAGACAGACAGACAGACAGACAGACAGACAGACAGACAGACAGACAGATTCATCTTCATGGATACTTCTACAAAGAGAGAGAGAGATAGAGATATTCATCGTGTCCGCCTGGATATATTATATATATTCCTCTTCTTCACGTATACTTCATTGAGAGAGAGAGAGATTCGTCCTGTTCACGGATACTGTCTGCTCTTCAACTCTTTTCAAGACTTCTTATTTAGACATTTCTATTCAGATTTCCGGACCGGAAAAAACAGGTGACAAATGATAGCGTCCTGAGGCGGCTCTTGATTAGGAACCATGTGTCAGTCAGTCATCTCTGTGGCTCATCCCTATCGATTAGGATCAGGGATGAACCTTATGGCTATTTTCTTAAATTCAGCGGTCCACAGGGCATCTTTTGGCTAAGGTTCTGCGTTTGGTACAAAGCCAGTAATTTAACCACCAACAGCCACTATCCCGCTTTAGTTGTACTGTGGTTCGCCTGCATTGTCTTCCTACCACTAGGATCAACCAGGTTTGGTTTCACGCACCTTCGCTTTAAAGAGGGCACTAATTACTTATTTACAACTACCTTGGCCAACGTTGGTTCACACAGGATCCACTAAGTGTGTCCTAGGTTCACCATTCTCTGTAGCTTCTCTTCACGATCACAATTATTGGCCCGCACCGCCCGCTGTTATTTTGTTTATGCCAAAAAAAAATCGATGGGGGAAAAGCAGACAAGAGCCTCAGGTACTACATGAATATTATTGACATAAAACAGAGGTATACGAGACGAATAATAAATCCGTTGAGATAGAGAACGCTATTAGTAATAAATTTCATTCAAGAGTCGACATCCAATATATACACAAACACGCACACACACACACACACACACAACACACGAACCCATTGACAGAGAGCGCATAAATACAGATTATCAAACCTCAGGTCCTCGCTGAGAGAGAGAGAAATTCATCTTCTTCATGGATACTTTCTAAAGAGAGAG
>NC_061104.1:51390370-51395370 GCF_015104395.2 Macrobrachium nipponense | reverse complement strand
CCTTCCAATGCCTGGGCAGGAGAAAGAGAGACAACCTGGGCAGTAGGAGTGGTGCAAACTACGTCTGTTGCTAATATTTACAGTTTTAAGAACCAAATAATTTAAAAAAGCATCCTCTTGGGTAAATGATTTGTTAAAATCAAACACGTTTAAAATATTAATAAGAGCCCCTTCAACTACTCTGCGTCTACTTGCGTTATTATCTTTGTAAATTACTCTCGCTCCTTCCCAGTCAATTACATGCCCTAACTCTACGTATGTCTGGCAAACTGAACTATATTTCGATCTCAACCTACTGATCGCTTATGTTCCTCTAATCTTATACCTAATCCCCTCCAGATTCCCCATAATAACCCCTATTTGCAATCTTTACACGGTACCACATAAACTCCAACGTCATCTTTCCTTTCTTTTTCATGATTCCTAATCAACTTTGATTTTAACGAGGTATTATACCTAAAAGCTAAATCCAACCTATTTTCCCTATTCTGTTTTAATAAATGTTGCACCTTTCCAAACTAATGATGATAAGGAAGCGGATACACTGACTACTTTTGAATTCGTATTTCCCGGTCGGTAGATTATAAAAGTTTTTTCTAGCCTTGGTAAAACGCTTGGTCAATAAAATATTTTGGGTATCCCAGTCTCGTGAAAACCTCTCTTATATGTTTCATTTCCTTGTCTATGTACTGTGGATCACAAATCCGAAGCCCTCTCGTTACCATGTTGACGATTACATTAGACTTTATACGTTGGCTATGGTATGAATAAAAATGAATGTACATTTCTGCGTTGGTGTCTTTTCTGTATACACTAAATGTAAAGTTAAAAGTAACAGGGTCATGGTGAACCAGAACGTCCAGAAATGGCAAATTATTGTCGACCTCAAATTCAACTGAAAAGTTAATGGATGGCATCAAGTTATTAACAAATTCTAAAAAACGATTAAACTGAATAACACTACCTTTATAAATCAAAAAGATATCGTCAACAAATCTGACCCATAGAAAAGGCTTAATGTCCTCAGGACAACGGCTAACTAAATCAGCTTCAAACAATTCCATGCACAGATTAGCCAATACAGGAGATAATGGTGACCCCATAGCTATTCCGAAGTTTTGTCGGTAACCCTGCCCTCTGAAGCTAAATATAGTTGAACTAACACAAAGCTTAATCAAATCAATTAAAATGTCAACAGGAATTTGTGGATTAAAGGTACCCTCCCTCCCTTTCTTTTCCTTGAGTTTGTTTAAAAGAAACGAAATCTAATGGGACATTTGTAAATAATGCATTAACGTCTAAACTAATCAGTACGGCTGATGAGGTCTACTGATCAAGTAGACGAAAGCTCCCGTTTTTTATGTATTTTTAATACACATTCCTGTTGACATTTCAATTGATTTGATTAAGCTTTGTGTTAGTTCAACTGTATTTAGCTTCAGAGGGCAGGGTTACCGACAAAACTTCGGAATAGCTATGGGGGTGGGGGCACCATTATCTCCTGTATTGGCTAATCTGTGCATGGAATTGTTTGAAGCTGATTTAGTTAGCCGTTGTCCTGAGGGACATTAAGCCTTTTCTATGGGTCAGATTTGTTGACGATATCTTTTGATTTATAAAGGTAGTGTTTTATTCAGTTTAATCGTTTTTTAGAATTTTGTTAATAACTTGATGCCATCCATTAACTTTTCAGTTGAATTTGAGGTCGACAATAATTTGCCATTTCTGGACGTTCTGGTTCACCATGACCCTGTTACTTTTAACTTTACATTTAGTGTATACAGAAAAGACACCAACGCAGAAAATGTACATCATTTTATTCATACCATAGCCAACGTATAAAGTCTAATGTAATCGTCAACATGGTAACGAGAGGGCTTCGGATTTGTGATCCACAGTACATAGACAAGGAAATGAAACATATAAGAGGTTTTCACGAGACTGGGATACCCAAAATATTTTATTGACCAAGCGTTATCAAGGCTAGAAAAAACTTTTATAATCCCCACCGACCGGAAATACGAATTCAAAAGTAGTCAGTGTATTCCGCTTCCTTATCATCATAGTTTGGAAAGGGTGCAACATTTATTAAAACAGAATAGGGAAAATAGGTTGGATTTAGCTTTTAGGTATAATACCTCGTTAAAATCAAAGTTGATTAGGAATCATGAAAAGAAAGGAAAGATGACGTTGGAGCCTTTATGTGGTACCGTGTAAAGATTGCAATAAGGTTATTATGGGGAATCTGGCAGGGGATTAGGTATAAGATTAGAGGAACATAAGCGATTATGTAGGTTGGGATCGAAATATAAGTTTCAGTTGCCAGACATACGGTTTAGAGTTAGGGCATGTAAATTGACTGGGAAGGAGCGAGAGTAATTTTACAAAGCATAATAACGCAAGTAGACGTATAGTAGTTGAAGGGGCTCTTATTAATATTTTAAACGTGTTTGATTTTAACAAATCATTTACCCAAGAGGATGCTTTTTTAAATTATTTGGTTCTTAAAACTGTAAATATTAGAACAGACGTAGTTTGCACCACTCCTACTCGCCCAGGTTGTCTCTCTTTCTCCTGCCCAGGCATTGGAAGGAAGAACCCCCATTGCAGGTGCCGATGCAGAAGTTTTGGACGAGGGAACAGCCGAACACACAGAGGAGGTAGTTCAACCACGACGATCGGCTCGTCTTTTGGCCAGACATTTGAACGAGGGAATAACATAATTAAGAGAGTTTGTTTTGGTGGTTATCTCCCTTGGAGACGTTTCCAGAGTCCTGCCTGTCCTTCGTAACTTTTTTGTATATAATTATTGAAAAGGAAAATCAGTACGGCTGATGAGGTCTACTGATCAAGTAGACGAAAGCTCCCGTTTTTTATGTATTTTTAATACACATTTTACATAATTGTGGACTTTGATTACTTGAAGATTTTCCAGTCACGTTATGGTGAATTTTTTGAGATATATATTATATATATATATATATATATATATATATATAATATATATATATCATATATATACTATATATATGGTTATGTATGTATGATGCTATGTGTATGTATGTATTTAGTAATGTATGTATTATGTATTTATATATATATATATATAACTTATATATAAATATATATATATATACACGATATATATATTACGTATATATATATATTAATATTAGTAGTTATAATAATATACCCCCCTCAAATTCTCTCTCCTCTCTCTCTCTCTCTCTCTCTCTCAGGGCACTCGTATAGAGCCGCACGTCAAAACATTGAGCGAAATTGCCTTGCAATATACAGAGGTTCCAGGGTATTTGCGGTCAGTTTCGAAATGTCTCGCTGAATATGATAAAACCGAAAAGTCCCCCCGGCCCACACGTCCGACGAGGTATAGCAGCAGGACCGATGTTTTTCTTCAATCATGAAAGATGTTTGAATACCTGACGGGATTTCTGAATACAGGACGGATTCCCCGCCTGATTTTATAGGAAAAGTCGTATGTTCCTCTTCTATTGATTTTCTACGAAGCCCTATTGTGTTGGTTGGGGTGACTTTGATAACATGGCGGATTCGGTGGTGTCCAGTGGTTTTTTTTTTTATTTTTTCATTTTTGTTCAACGTAAATATTATGATTTTATTATACCTCTCTAAAGGTATGTTGATATGTATGTTTCGCCTCACATGCGTGCATCGTTATGTGTGTGCATATGTATGTATATTATATATATATATATATATATATATATATATATATATATGTGTGTGTGTGTGTGTGTGTGTGTGTGTGTGTGTGTGTTTGTTTGTTTGTGTGTAGTATATACCAATATATATATATATATATATATATATATACACATCATCCATACATACATACACAGGCGACACTCACATTGATCTGCTGAGTTGTGGATGCGCTTGGTAAAAATTTTGCTGTCATTAATATCATTATAATTATTATTCCACCAATGACATTTTTTATCATCAGTGACTTTAGAACTGTTGTAGAAGCCATGCAAAAATATCGTCCTATAAATTTTCTTGTTCGAGAAATAAAGGTTTCAGTTTCTTCCCAATGTGGCAACTAAGGTAAATGACCAAATAAAAGGCAACAATTTTAAATAATGACAGTAGCGGTATTTAGTAACGATAGCTAATAACATTTTAGTAGAAACAGTTCCTGTCATAGGATGATGGCATTCTTGAAGCAAAATGAAATAGGTTTGGTTATTTTATCTTGTCTTCGAATTGGTCACATTCGTCTGGCCCAAAAATCTGTGATGAACAGGCCACATGACCCAGTCCAAGTCTTCAAAGAATTGTGGTCAACTGAACCTCCGTTTATATTCTCTTTCTTCCATCTTACTGTCCACCCTCTCATAATTTTTCCATAGTGCAACTGCGAGGTTTTCCTCCTGAAGCGCCTCAGCGGCGTGGTTGGTATGGTATTAACGTTCCACCTCGGTGGTCGCGGGTTCGATTCTCGGCAATTCCATTGAGGAGTGTATTTCTGGTGACAGAAGTTCACTCTCGACGTTGTTCGGAAGTCACGTAAAGTCGTTGGTCCCTTTGCTGAATAACCACAGGTTCCATGCAACGTAAAAGCACTACCATACACCTTTCAAACGTTTTTACAGTCATTTTCCGTTTCAGCTGAATGACCTCATAGGTCCCCAGCTCTTGGCCTTTGACCTATGTTCTATATTATATATATTTTGAACAGTCAATCTATTTTATGTGTGCAATTTAGGTTGAAAGGAATGTCTAGTTTTGGAAACAAATTATTTAGGTTTAAAGGAAATTTCATTAGAATAATTTTTTCCATAGTTAAATATATCTTAGCTTAACCAGACCACTGAGCTGATTAATAGTTCTCCTAAGGCTGGCCCTAAGGATTAGATATTTTTTACGTGGCTAAGAACCATTGGTTACCCCTAGCAACAGGACCTACAGCTTATGGTGGGATCAGAACCACGTTATATCATGAAATGAATTTCTAATCACCA